>NW_007579639.1:21694-40541 GCF_000690725.1 Stegastes partitus | reverse complement strand
GAGCTTTTTCACACTTTCTTTTTTAGTGGAAGCAAATAGTTGTACTTCCACTAAGAAAAATCATGTCAGCATAAGCTGCACTCTTGTGGCCTGAAAGGTGCTGAGTTTCCATTTCAAGGGTCAGTTTTGACCAAGCACAAGTCTGAACTGCACCTTGTTAAAATAGCAGATGGGCAAACATGTCCTGCTCCTCCAGCCAAAGAGTGTAACTGTCTGCTTTGTAACATCTAAATCCTGAAACATTACAGCCAATCGAGTTGTTGCACTGACTCAAGTGATGTAAAATTGAGCGCATACATAATATATACCGTAATTTTCGGACTATTGACCCACTGCGCAAAGACACGTCACAGTGACGTCTTTTCTTAGTCGTTTTTGGACGTCCAATGTTGGTCACATGCAGGTGCAGACTGTAACGCCAGAAGACATCTTTTTCCGACATCTACCGAACGTCTAGTATTGACGTCCACAGGACCCTCTAATGTCTGAAAGGGGCTTCAATCAAGCTTCCCAAAGTTACTGCAAATGCAGCGAGTGCACCCAAATGCACTGCAAATACAGAAAAAACAATCATATGATGCAACTATGCTTACAGAAAGCACAACCAAGGACTAAAAAGTGTTGCAAGTAGATGAAACAAACCAAAGACATAAATGTTAAAGGAGCACAGACTACAGTGGGAGTGAGTCTCAAAGCAGGTTTTTACAGGGAACACTTAAAAGTGTTAAATATGTCTCGGCACAGTTAACACCTACTTATGTCGTGTTTGGTGATTCATGAAGTTACTCGAGCTGCCAGTCTGTCAGCGGTTTCAAACAATTCAGTAAAATGTCCTTGTCATAAATGTCAAATGCAAGTGTTCTGGTTACATAAATAATGCAGAGTTTTATTTAGTTTTCTGTCTTTGCAGTAGTTTTTTTTCTAAATGCCACAGACGTGTTATTAAAGTGCCTGCTTTCCTTATTTGTCTGTATTTTGTCTGTTTGAAACTTGAGCAAGAAAGTTCATTCAAGTATAACATTTTGATCACATAGCAGATGGACATATAGGGAGGTTGAGCACCTTTCCTGACTTTACTTGAGTTGTAGTTTTAATTGAACATTCTTTCGTTGTTGGTTTTTAGTCTCCTAAATTCTTTTCTGACTTGTCTGTTTTATTTTCTTGCCTTGGTAAGTACTGTAAAACTTGGATTTTGCTGCTCGATACATCCGAATTATTCTTCTTTTTGTTACAAATCTCTACGCTTGTACCTCTTGAGGTGGTCCACTGGGGATTCTGAGTGTGAATCCTGGATCGTTATCCTCTTGTAGAAGCCATCTTCTTTTCATCTTCAGCTTCCTCCCTAAAATAACAGACACATTTGTTATCCTCCTTACAGCCTTTTCCTGCTTTGTGGGCATCAATTATTTCAGTTTTTTAAAGCAGATTGCTATAACGAGGCTTAAGAAGCCAAAGTTTTCATAAAGCTTTGAAATGTGCATCAAATGATCTTTCCCAACAATGACTGTGTACAAGCCACAGCTAAATAAGACACTGTAGTTAAACTAATCTAAGAGCTCAAATGTCTTTTGCATGTTGCTTCCTTTCTTGTTTTCACACTAAAATAATACAAAGCAAAAAAAATACCACAATTGTTTTGCTTAACTGTTGACAGGAACAGAAATTAGAACCAAACGTATACACATCAGTTCTAATTATATACATTAGACGCTTTTCAAACAAATTAGGTTGATTCAGGAAAATCTAAAATAATATATCACTGGTGGATTAAGACAAATTTCACCAAACATTTATCTTGTCCTAAGTTCAGGTTTAGGGCTGCAAGGTGGAGTGGTGGTTAGCACTGTTGCCTCGCAGCAAGAAGGTCGTTGGTTTGCGTCCTGGTGAGGACACCTTTCTGCGTGGAATCTCCATGTTCTCCCCGTGCAGCGTGGGTTCTCTCCGGGTTCTCCGGCTTCCTCCCACAAGTCCAAAAACATGTTGAGGTTAATTGGTGATTCTAAACTGTCTGTAGGTGTGAATGTGAGTGTGCTTGGTTGTCTGTCTTTAAGTGTAGCCCTGTGATAGACTGGTGACCTGTCCAGGTGTCCCCGCGACCCTAGTGAGGGTTAAGCGGTGTATAGATGATGGATGGATGGATGGAAGTTCAGGTTTAGGTCCCTAAATGCAAATAGCAGAAAGGTCACAAAAATAATTGGCAGTTCATCATGTGAGGATCAACAAAAGCCGATTTCTTTAAAGTCTGGCCAGGAGATGTTGATTTTTTTTTTACCTCACATCCAAACATGTATACAGAAAAAACCACTATCATTAATTAAATACTTGCTTTACAGCGTACGTCACCCCTCGGATGAGAACATGTCAAACGGTCGACTATTACTGTTAATTAGAAGCAAATATGTTTCTCTCATAAAAGAAATTAACATATCAAAGGTCTGAAAACGTCCACAAATAAATGTCCATTACATCAGTTTAACGTGAGCCCTCAAAGCTGTGCTTATTCAGTATTTACATAAAAAAAGAGGCATAATCAATGACTGCCGCGCGTCCTGTTGCTCATCAGGATGTTTAATTTAGATGCAAATGAGGACATAAATGCAGCGAGGATCACTTATAGCTCAAAGACGATGCCCAAGGGTGACGACAGTTAAAAAAAAACAACAATAACAGACAGAGAAAAGAAAAGAACGGAGGACCCGAGAGGAGAGATGTGTTTGATCGATGGTTTCTCATAAACTGGACTTTGAGTTGAGTAAGAGGAATGACTGAGCTGCAGGCAGAGGGAGCAACAAAAAAAAGGAAAGGAGAGCTGAGCGATGGAGAAAAAAATGACAGAGAACACCTGAAGAAATGGAGAGGCAGAGAAAAGGAGGGAGATAACTGCAGAGAGATAAAATGACAGTGAGGAAATGAGCCAAGAAGTATTTTAAGGAAGATGCGGTGACAGAACACAAAACAAATGGAACAAGCAGATGACATGAAGAGACGCTAAAAGTCTTCGAGCATAAAAGGCAGCAGTGTGTGAGAAGCGTGCAAGAAAAGGCAAAAAAAACCCAAAAGCATGACAATATATTTTATTTTAATGTGGTGTTTCAGCTCAGTATAGCAGATGTAAGCAGGCAGAGGAGACGGAGGATTTCCTCCTCCAGTCATTTGTCTCTTTTACATACTGCTGCTGAGCTGTGCTTCCCTTTTGTTTTTATTGTTCTGACTTTGGTTCTGCGGCACGGCGGCATTCAGCAGGGAGAGACGAGCCTGTGAAAAGGCGGCAAATTAGAGAGAATAATATGCAAACAGAATGAATCACTGCAAAGGGACGCGTCGAGAGAAGCCCACCCACTTTACTATGTTGTGAATTCCACAACTGTAATTGATGCTACGATAATGAGTGGAAAAGCTCATGCATCTTTATTATGCAGAGAGTAAAACTAAATCTAACTTTTATCGGAGGTGGTTGGAGATCACATGATTTTAAAAAATACAACACAAAAATTCAGTATTTTACCTGTAAATGTGGAAATCTGCGCAGTTGGTAGCACTGTTGCCTCACAGCAAGAAGGTCGCCGGTTCGCGTCCCACCAGGATCTTTCTGCGTGGAGTCTCCATGTTCTCCCCGTGCAGCGTGGGTTCTCTCTGGGTTCTCCGGCTTCCTCCCACACAGTCCAAAAACATGTTGAGGTTAATTGGTGACTCTAAATTGTCCGTAGGTGTGAATGTGAGTGTGCTTGGTTGTCTGTCTCTAAGTGTAGCCCTGTGATAGACTGGTGACCTGTCCAGGGTGTCCCCTGCCTTCACCCTAAGTCAGCTGGGATAGACTCCAGCCTCCCCCGCGACCCTAATGAGGATTAAGCGGTGTATAGACAATGGATGGATGGATGGATGTGGAAGTCTCCCATCAGCACAGTGAATTTAACTGAACACATCAGGTGTTCGAAGCAGCTCAATGCTAATGTTTCCTGGCTTCATTTTTACTTAATAGCAGTGATAATCACCACGGACGCCATGAACAGATGGATATGATTTAAACAGACTAATTAGGATTAGACTAATTAGGTAAGGTTTAAATCATTCATCTGCGATGGACTGGCGACCTGTCCAGGGTGTCCCCTGCCTTCACCCTAAGTCGGCTGGGATAGGCTCCAGCCCCCCCGCGACCCTAATGTGGATTAAGCGGTGTATAGATAATGGATGGATGGATGGATGGATGGAAATCATTCATATAGCACATAACAGTGAAACATCTTTTACCATCTACCAGCCCTCTCTTTTAAAACTTCTGTTCCTCAGGATCTGTTTATTTGCCCAGTGGGTTTTCACATTCTGACGTGGTGTTTTGGTGCAACGCTAACATAGAAGCCAGCAGACAGCTGTTGTACAACTAACCCGCATTCTCCATGATGTTTTGATTGAAATGTATTCTCTGCTGGATCAGATCATGTTTTCTGTTATTTTATGGCTAATTGTTGCTCCATTTCAGCCAACCAATTATATAACAGATGGGGCTGAACTCTTCACCTTGGAAACCCAAAAAGTAAAAAAGAAGCTCCAAACATGTAGTGAAAGATTCATGATTTAACCTAAATAAACAATTTTTAACTGTATATTTTGTTGGCTAAACTTTTAAACCAAGCTTTTAACATGGACCTGGTGGAGTGAAGGTGTCAACCGAACGTAAGTCTAAGAATAATCCGTCCTCCTGTCCTTCCTCTTCACACAGACTTTACGGTTACTTCAAACTGGAAGCCTTTAACATTACGTCACCTTTTGTAGAGAAAATGAGCTGCTTTCAAAACATAAATGAGAATGCGGTTTAGTTTTATCATTTCTAGCAGACATGACTGTGGTTATGCAGCAAATCAGTGATCCTCAGCATCAAACGGAAAAGTTTTGGAGTGTCAAAGTCAAGACCCGAGACCCCACTGAGGTGTTAATGTGGTGGAACCTGAAAGAAGCCGTTAACCCTCCAGTGTAGCTGCATCAAAGCAGTTCTGCAAAGAAGAGCGGACCAAAAACTCCACCACAGTGACATCAGAGGTTATCCAGGCACAAAACTTGGCACAACTATCTGTTAACGATTCCAAACTTGTGTTTTGTGTTTGCTCAGTTCAATTATGTCTGAAGATTCGATTAAGTTTATCACAAGATACACACAAAAATGCAGGAAGTGCTGATATAACGATTATGCACAGGTCAACACGGTTTACTGTGACCAAAACAGATCGATTCTCACATCTGAATCTAGTATAATAAACATAATCAATCCCAAAAGGCAGAGAAGAATTGACAAAAAATTAAAAAAGAAAGAACCGATATCTTGTACGAATGTGTGGGCAGAAGAACTATAACAAGGTGGAGAAACACAAAAAGAAAAGAGTTGAGCTCAAAGAACAAACAGAATGAAAAAGGAGAATTAATAAACTGAATAATAAAGGAAGGAAAGAAGAGGACATTTTGGCAAGACGAATGTACAATAAAGTTTGGAAAGGGACAGAGGGGAGGATGTGAACAGATAAGAGAAGGTGAGGAGGTTAAATAAAGGGAGCGACAGACAGGAAATTAAAGGTGTTGACAATCATATTAATGAAACAGGAAGGCTGAAGCCTTTCATGAGATTTTAATGAAAAGCTTCTTCAGATAAGCCTGAAGGTCATTTAGAGACGAAGGATTCATTCCAGTGACACACGACGTCTGGGACCTTCATGGTCTCCGTCTCAGTGGATTTATTAGACGGTGGCTGAAGCCGGCAGCTGATGTATTCATGTAGCTCCATCATGTCACATGCATGTCTCAGGTTTTGTGCACTCCTGTCTGATATTTACTAGTTATTAACAAAGAAGATGCACATGTTTTCAGAATTAAAAAAAAAAAAGCACCAAGCCCTAAACCCCAGATTAGTTGACTGCATTGCTTTTGTAAATTCTGTCTTTCTAGAACCTTTACATGATTAACTGTACGGTTAATGACAGAGAAAATGTGGCATGGCTCCAGTTTAACAGCCAAAACACGCAGCTAGTCTCAAAGGAGTTCCCGAGTAGGATTAGAAAGTAAGGGGAATGTTAATTGCAGTTCCCAAACGCTGATCTGCATGAACACCCGGTCTCAAAAACATATTTTTGTGGTGATATGGATGTGTTCACTGAGTTTTTGTTTTTTCCTGTGATTGTGTTTTTTGTGTGCGGCTGGTTGTCTCTGAGTTTCTGGGCTGATCTGGAGGAGGAAGCTCCCACACTGGCACAGCTGCTGCTCATCATCCTAACCAGCAGGCTGGATAAAGCCACCGGCTACCTGTGCTCCAGCGCCAGACGATTGCCTACCCCACGCATGGTACATTCAGGCCACTTAATTTCTCTTTGTGTGTAACTTTCGAGCTCTCGAGTAACCTGAGTTTCTCCCTGTTCCTCCAGCGTCTCCTCCGTCCAGCCATTCAGGTTTCCCACACCAGCCTGCACGCCGATCGCACGGACCTCACCTCTAACCTCACTAGCACTGGCATGAGACACTGCCCTCACCTCTGGTTTTCCTGCTGCACTCTGGATCCCGGATCCCTCACCTGCCTCCTCGTGCCCCTCTCACCCTTCTGGATTCCCAAACAAACCTGTTTTTCCTTTTAACCTGCCTCCCTCTCGTTTGGGTCCCACTCTCACGTTCCTGTGGTCACCAGGCCGTGACAACTTTTTTATTTGAAGACTTTTGTATACTTCAAAAACTTAATTGGACCATCAAAATAAAACAAAATATAAAATGAGAGGGGAAAGAAAAGCATTACAAAAACAAACTCATTTCTGAGCGAGGTTTTCTTGAGGTTCATATCAGCCGACCGAGCTGAGTGAAAACTGACATTAAACCAACGACGGTGACACAGCTGTAATGTACACAATTCTGTTTTTTTTCCCCAAAAAAACTTGTCCTGTGGAAGTCTGACTGTAATCATTTCCATCTTAAAGGAACTATAAATAATGCTTCTTCACAAGCCCCACTGAACTCTTAATGACACTTTTAGGAAAATACATTTTGAGCTGGATTCCATTGGATTCCTTTACTGTTGTCAGTCAATCAATCACATATTGAATGGAGTGGGACCCGTCACCATGGTAACCCAGATGATGTGAAAGGATTGTATTTTAACTTTAACCCAAACAGTGGTATTTTTCTTTAAATAAAACAAACTAAACTTAACCGAAGAGGGATTGAAAACCAACGTAAATAATGAATGAAAACCAAACTTACATCTTAGAAAATCAGTTCCGTCTCGCGCCTCCAGCTTCTCCTCCCGTCTCTTTCCAAAGACTTTAAAGCTCTGTCAGGCTAGAAGTTTTTCCTACTATGTCACATGTGAGAAAATAGTTTCAGAACAAAATTAGCCAAGCTTTAAAAATGCAATTTAGTCATATAAAAACTCAAGTGTGACGAAGCACATCCACCACTCCAGCCTCCACACCGTCACCATCCTCCTTCCTCTGTTTGTACATCTCCACTGAATACTGGTGTTAGATATAAACTGTTTGGTGTCTTATGGTCCGATATAGACTCTGTCAGTGACGTCCTCCAAATACAGACAAATAAAAAACATGTTTTCTGCATTTCTCTGGATAGGCCTCTGTCCTTGCTCTGATGTGCAGATAAAATTCAAACGATTCCAGATGTTTATCACAGTAGAACGTCTTGATGTCCTGAAACTCAAGTGGGTGGATGGATTTCTTTTGCAAAACAAAAACAGGGGAAAAAAAAAAAACATGTTTCTAAAGGAAGAATCTGAACTCCAGATATAGCTACTGAGTCATCCAACCCTTCCACAAGTGATCAGGGTGTTTGTGCAGAAAAAAAATGATTCTCATCATTACCCACTTGAATGAGTTGTTCTATTTTGGACATCCACTCCATCGTGCTCCGGCTTGTCCCAGTGAGATGTAATTAATATCCAGGTTGCTGCTAAGATCTCAGAACTGCAGCTCTCCGTACCAAGTCAGGCAGGGATCCAATTACCCGTCTGAGCCGCGAGGCCTCACCTTTCCACCCTGCTCCTCTCTATTGCCGTAAACAAACAGCGCGTCATTTTCTCAGCAGAAATTGATTATCATATTTCACGGCACAGAAGGGCTATCAGGGAGGCAGGATGGCGCCAATAAAATCTGCTCTTCTGTCGGAGTGTCGTGTTCCAGAGGAGACCAGCGGCAGTTTTCAGGCAAAATGTTCAGCCGCGTGCGTTGACAATCTATAATGAACAACAAATTTAAAAACATGCGATCTTGGTATATCAACAAGTATTTCTAATGCACATATCGCATTCTAAATTGTTATTCTTAGTCACGCAATTTTTAAAAAATGAGTAAAACGTGGACAGACAAGCCATCGTGCTCCGTCTAAGAAACAGTCACCAGGCAGCTTTCTGTACATTTACTTCGCGTTCTTCTTCTGGAGTCGGTCAGACCTATAGACTGCATCAACGATGATATTTTAATTATTAGAAAATAACTATAGCAAAAAAACATATAAAGAAAAGAAAACCTGTTGTTCCACCTTTGGGTTGTTGTTATTTGGCAAATAACAAACTGAAATAGTCCTTTTTCCACACATAATAACCAATAAACTTAATATTTTCTATGACCTTCTTTGGCCTTGGTAACAACTTTTCAACAGTTTCCTTAGTTCGTTTCTCGCTGTTCCCACAGACGAGCTTTAGAAGCGATAGATCTTTGAATGTACTCCATCCCAAATTTGGATTCAAATCCGACTTGGCCAGTCCATCAGTTCCACTACTGAATTAATCAAGAATAACATTCAACCACTTTTCTGTTCAGGAATGCAAGTAAAGCACAATATATTTTGACATCTGAATCAATAAATAATAATGTGCTTTACTATTTTTTTTCTGTAAAACAGTACATTTGAAAACTCATGGATAACAATAAAAATGATATTTTAGCATTAAAAGTATCATTTCGGTTAAAGAGCTTCTACATTCTGGTCTATTAATCATTACAGAAACATAAAAAAAGGATTTTTGTAATTACCAGTGCTGTTAATTTGCTGTGGCATAAACCTGACACTGGGTGGTGGTCTGATATATTTGTTAAGCCCTGTATGTATGTAAATCAGGTTTAAATGATCAAAAACTGTTAGATTTGTTTGGTTATTGTGTTTTTCTCTGTGCTATGTGACGACCCAAACCATAGTAACTAAAAGTCAAACTCCTTTAAAAAGAAAGAAAGTTGAAAATCTGACAATTCTTTCTGCTTTTATCATTTATGGGGCTTTTACGTGGTATCATTGAAGTCATTTTTATTTTAAAGATAACCCACCTTTCAAACCAACCAGTAGTTTGTCAGGTTCAGTGTTAAACACACCAGAGGTGAACATGCAGGAGTTACTGCCATACACTGCAGCAGCAAATCACAACACCACATGATATACAATGTGATGTATGGTGTGTGTGTTCGAACCTCTCCATCACTTCCGTGCCACCTCAGGAACAAACACACTTGATGTACAACATTAGACAATGAATCCCTGCTGGCTGGAGCCTCCACTGGGGGGTGGGGGGGATACGGGGGTGAGGAGAGAGGTGAGGAGGCCCATTTTTCTCATTGTATTGATGAAGTGTCTATTGGAGGCGCCAAAGGTTATTGTTTTATCACCCAAACCTGGTTTTCTCTCATTTTTTCTCTTGTTTTGTCAGATGAATGGGGCACCTCTAACCTTTAGATCAGCAAAGCACATTACTGGAGCGGTGCTACAGCTTTATTTTATACTGAGCATGACTTCCAGTTGAGGTTTTTGGTTGTATGTTGCTTTCAACTCATACAGAAAATATTTTTAGATTTAATTTGATTTTCAATTTTCTCCACGGTGTTGCTTTGCACATCTTTTTTTTTTTCTGTATTATTGCATGTCCCATTGTTACCAATAACATCCATCCATCCATTATCTATACACCGCTTAATCCTCACTGGGGTCGCTGGGGGGGCTGGAGTCTATCCCAGCTGACTCAGGGTGAAGGCAGGGGACACCCTGGAAAGGTCACCAGTCTATCACAGGGCTACACTTAGAGACAGACAACCAAGCACACTCACATTCACACCTATGAACAATTTAGAATCACCAGTTAACCTCAAGAATCCGGAGAGAACCCACGCTGCACGGGGAGAACATGCAGTTATCAACAGTGTCTTGCAAATATCAAACCATAGCTGGAAGAACTCTGGTTTTAGACTCAGTCCATTTACGTTTCCCTCATAGTGGGTCAGCAACCTTTAGTCTGACAGCGCAGAATCCGACAGAGACGCCATCACAACGTTGCATGAACAGGGACTTAGTGGTGAGAATAACTTCATGGCTGTCTAGAGTAACTTAAACAATAACTTTCGTGGCAATCTATAAAATTAAATAAAATTAAAAATAAATAAAAAACAAAAACTGATCCCATGAACCAGTACTATCTGTGTGTCTCAAGCTTCAGCTGGCTGATTCCTTTGTGCCACAGAGCTTCACTGGTGTCCAAAAACCCTTCAAAAAACACTCTGATGAACCACACGTTTAAACTGGCTGATCAAAGGTTATTTCAGCCTCACAGACTCACAATAGGGATCACTAATTTGGATTGCAGTTTGAAAGGTTGTTGAGTGCTCAGGGAGCCGAGTGTTTAATTAAGGGAATTAAATTAAAGATGCCGAAATTAGTGCCAAGTCGCTGAAGACCCGCGGTGTGCACTCAGGGGTAAACTGAAGCTACGCAGGGCAAGAATTTTATCATATATAATATAAAATAAATGACATGGGACAAGTTACCCCACGTGTCCACGAGTTAGAATGCTGCTGTGCTCTCCAGAGAATCAATCCCAATCAATCATCGATGGTCAATAATCCCAAATGTATGTGCACGGGGATGATGTACATTTTCTGTGTCACTCAGGAGCTGAAGGATGGCACATCAGATTGATCTTATTTCCTCCTCCACTCTGTTTGTACTTTCAAAGAAGCCCCGAAGCAGTAAATTTGATTCAAACATTAAACACTGGAGAGAATCTCCACTTCTCTGGATGTTCCACAGGCCTCACTGTTGGCAGGTTTTTTAAAATTTCAAACTGTTTTCAGTGTTTTATCAGTTGTTTTTATAGGTTTGGTGTCGCTGTTAAATGCTGTGAGCATCACAAATGAAATTACATTCACTTCCAAAAAAGCGGAGTTGAAGCAGGAAACAAAAAAAAAAGGCAAGAAAAGCTGAGAGACAGATAAAAGAAAAACCGCAGGTGGATGAATACAGCTAAAAGAGAAACGACTGCATATTTAGGAGAAGTCACCAAAAGTCCTCGCTGGGATTGATGTTAACGTTTAGATCAGTGGTTCTCAAACGTTTTGAGTCAAAACCCCCAAGATAGCATACGTTTGTATTTGTGACCCCCCAATTTGAATTTTTAATATGACATGAGTATTAACTTTGCTGTTCATGCATTAATGCGTTTTACATTAGTTAATGTGTTAAGTCCACAGATTAATCTCCTTACATTAACACGCTAATTTTCTTTTGAATGAATTGTATTTATTTCAAACAAATGAAAGGGAAAAATAATATAAAAACAAAAGAAAATAATTTTCCAAAAAGAATAATAATATCACATCATCAAATCATAATATTAACAAGTTTTTTAAAAAAAAGGAATGGGAAGAAGTTTACACTTTTAATTATGACAGCCTAATACAAATTTATTTGATAAATGTAGGCTTGAATTGTATTTTTTTTTTTTTTTTACAATGATCTGGCGACCCCCTGAAATGATCTTGGGACCCCCGTGGAGGTTCTGACCCCCAGTTTGAGAACCACTGATTTAAATGATAAAACACGTGGATCTCAGTCTTCATCTCTAATAGCAGCAAACGTGGAGCATTTTATTTCTTTTGTTTTATTTAACCTTCATTTTACCAGGGAAGTTAATTGAGAAGTGGTTCTCATTTTCAATAACGACCTGGAGGTTCATTCTTTAAATAACAACAAGGGAAACCGTCCGACACTGGACAGTCCAGACTGCTCGTTCTGTTCTCTTTACAAACAACAATCTGCAGATTTCTTCTCAACAGGGATCCACATATTGACTTGGAATTCTTGCTTTTAAGTAGTTTAAAAGCAACAAAGATTTATTTCATTCCTTTGTCCCTCTGTCAAAACTTGACTTCCTGTAATTTCCACGTCAAACTATAAAGATTCACACCTTTCACAAACCAGACTGCTTCTACATAGAATTACTGTGCAATCAGCCAATCTCAGTCAGATCGTTTCTTCATTTCTTTGTATTTATGACAGAGCCTCAATGAAGGTACTGAACAGGTTTATTGTTGGGTTTTCAAGCCAAGAAGCTGGTACATCTGAAGGAAAAGAGACGTGGATATATGAAGCTTCCCCAATTTCAGTCCGACTCTTCACAGGGAGTGTTCTGTAATGGCCAAATTGGATGCACTCTCTACTAACTGACAGGTACACAGAGTGCTGTGCAGTGAGTGTGCTCACATTTTTGCCAATTACTTCAATCAACAAGATGGCAGCAAATGAGAAATGACTGGAATTATTCCTCATTGATCTGGTGGTGGAGCAGCGCAGCAAAAGGCAGGTACCGTTACCGCAGAAAGGTGTAAATATTCCGTCTGGATTCCTGAGGCAAAACAGGGTTAAGAAACTAGTCTGTGTTCATTTATCTTCCAGCAGACAGCGACCATGTTACACTGCCGGCCTGGATGCACTAACAAGTTGATTAATGACTGTGGTGTGTGGTCCAAAATTCCCTCCCTCGCCTTCTTCTGCTACGACCGGCCCTGCTATGAAGGAAAGTTGCCTAACAGGGGCAAATAAGGCAGCGTGTCGCTGCCAAGGGAGGACACGGCATCGTGTTCACCTCCAAGTCAAACGAGCAGTAATATTTCTTTGCACAGATGGAATATGGCCACTAGCTTCTATTTGCCCAAGGACATGTGGCAAGAACAGACATATTATGTGCTGAAGCAATCAACCTTCTCTGTCTAACAGCTTACATCCTGCTAAATATCTCTGCATCTGTAGGGCATTGTAGCATCCTTCCTTTGCAGCGTTTTCTGTTGTTTCCATCTGTGCATACAAACAATGAATCTAAACTCTGTCCACACCGTTGGTCACTGATATTATATCTGACATACAGTGAAAATGGTAACAAAGGATGATATCAGTTACTGTCGCTGGTGTGCAGGTAGTAGGTTAACTAGTTTCTAATTAGTAAACGATTCTAGACTTAACATATAGCAGGTCTAATTGAAGTAAACTCATTACAGATGTCCTTTTTTCCTGGCAAAATGTTGTGTTTCTCCAAGGTGTTCCCAGGCCAGATGAGATATGTAGTCCCCCCAGAGATGCTGGTCTACACTGGGGCCTCCCTTCCATCCATCCATCCATCCATTATCTATACATCGCTTAATCCTCACTAGGGTCGCGGCGGGGCTGGAGTCTATCCCAGCTGACTCAGGGTGAAGGCAGGGGACACCCTGGACAGGTCACCAGTCTATCACAGGGCTACACTTAGAGACAGACAACCAAGCACACTCACATTCACACCTACAGACAATTTAGAATCACCAATTAACCTCAGCATGTTTCTGGACTGTGTGGGAGGAAGCTGGAGAACCCGGAGAGAACCCACACTGCACGGGGAGAACATGCAAACTCCACGCAGAAAGATTCCGGTGCCCCCACCGGGACGCGAACCGGCAACCTTCTTGCTGCGAGGCAACAGTGCTACCAACTGCGCCACCCTGCAGCCCTGCCTCCCTTCCAGTTGCCCAATAAACCTTTAAAGATGCCTGAACTACTTCAGTCGGCCTCTTCCGATGGAACGAAGCAGCGATTCTATTACGAGCTGCATCGAGATGTCTGAGCTCCTTGCCCGATCTCCAAGACTGAACCACCCGACCCAGTAAATTCTCACACGAGTTTAACAAACACTGAGATCAGCGAAGTGGACAGTATACAGCCCACTACAAGCGTCGTATCCATCCAGCAGATGTTTAGACCGATTAGACCGAATTACCTTTTCAGTTTTCTTTGTTATTCAGTCTGACGCTGTCCCCCTTTTTCTGGCTCTAGTCTGTGTTGAAGGGGATTTGACACTCGCCAACAGTGACTAATCAGCAGTGATTGATGCGTCTATTGCGCCACTTAGGAGCAGCCACCTCAACGGCAGCAGACATATTGAATTAGCGTGCACATCTAATATTTCTTCAGCTAATTTGGAGATCCAGAGTACCTACGTTTCAGCTGCTTGTTGTTCTCCAGGTTGGTCCTCCTGGGAGACACCAAGGCGTTCCAATTACCTGTCCACCCTCTCCCTTGAGCCCCTCTGCCATCAGTATAATCCTGCATCCAGAACAGATCCATATCGGATGCTAAACCACCTCAGCTGCCTCCGTTTCTTCTATTGTTCTTGCCCCAGTTTGCAAGTCCAAGTGTGACACACAGAAAGATTATACCGATAACTTATTTTGGTTGCTACCCAGAGCTCATCAGACGTACACGAGCTGGTCGGTGAATGATGCCTTGATCTGCCTGTTGTTCTCACCTTTACCCTGACTAGTAAATAAGACCCTGACATTTTCAAACTGTGCCATGCTGCCATCCCCACAGCTACCCAAAAATGATCATTTCAACGAATTGAATGAAATAAAATGGGCGTTAGTTTTGCATGAGGATGCAAGTGTTGTATGTTATTATACACATGTTTACATTTAGTGTGTTTCTTATGTAGAAAAGTAAAACAATGTTAATCCAATGCACAATGTGTAAGAATACCTGAGATTTTTGTTTGAAAGATAAAAAATATATTTAGTATTTTACCAAACCAGTATAAACAGAGTAAAAAATATCTTTAACTTCTTATTACCCAAGCTTTTGTTTGCTGTCCTTTTCTTAAATTTCAAAAATAAAAATATATAAAAGAAGAAAATCTAAAATAAATAAATAAGAAGAAGAAGAAGAAGAATATATATATATATTTTTTAAATTAACTGCTATGGTAATATAACCCAAAATGTGATGTCCACACACGCCAGGTCTCAAAAGGTTAAACTAATGGTTTGCTCTGAAAGTGAAAGAGGACGAGTTGTTCAAATGGACGAACACAGAAACCTGCTGTGAGCTTTATTAATGGAGACTGACTTACGATAATAGATTTCAACTTAAGTATCTTAAACACATCGAGGATCGTCCCACTTACACAAAACTATAACTCTGGAAAGTGGACAGAAAGTGTTGCTGCAATTATACAGCAGCCCCATAAAAATGACAAAACATCCCGGGGAGAGGGACCAGTGCATATGAACAGAGTGAGCTGCCAAACGGATGGGCGAGAACAGGCCGCAATGGTTGTCGTTCCAAATACGAGTGGAGAGGAAGGTCACAGGGTATGTGGACTGAAGCTTCCTCCTCAGAGGGAGTCATGAGGAGCTCATCAATGTCTGCAGCCTGCTTGATTTCAATTTCTTGTTGTCTTAATAAATATTGACTTTTCTGATATAAAAAGGTGCTGAGCTCACTGTGGGCACACGTGTTAACAGGAAAGGTTATTCATGAAGCTTTGTTTTTGTTTTGCTTCATGTTGAAATGTTAATATGCTAATTAAAAATAAATAAAATTGTGTTTGCCTAATTAGGTCACAAGTCAGTAGCAACTTAATTTTAAAGGGCCAAATTAATTAAGAGGGCATTTTTTCTATTAAGACTTTTTGTTTTGTTTTTGTGTATTGAATAATACAAGCACCTCAACCCATCAAACCAGCTGCAAGGCACATCTTCAGATTGAAAAAGGCAGCAGAAAGGACAAAATGTCAAAAATACGACTGGGATTTCAAAGCAGTTAGATTTTATGACTGCTCAGACTGAACAGTAGAAAGACTCCAGTGTTCATCCAGCGTGACGTCGATATTTTTACTCCGCTGTACTCAAGGAGTGCTGATCTGATATATGATTGGTTTGGCTGAAAAGGAGCAACAGGAAAGCAATAAAATAAATCAGAAAGCATATATGTCCCTCAAAACAGCAGAGAACTGAGTTCAGGATCATAATTTTGTGGAGAATGGGTCGGCTTCTGCTAACAGCAGATCGGTCTCTGATATGCCTGTGGAGGAATTTTGTTCCCACTTTTCTTTGCAGAGCTGCCTTAATGCAGCAGAGAAAACATTTCTCTGAAAACACAATTGAGAATGCAGTTTAGTCGTAGTTCTTGGAAGGCAGGGCTGACCAGGAAGGCAGGGAGATATTCTTCTGGAGAAACTTAGTGGCAGAAATGGTTCTGGTCACTTGTCAGTAAAGTTAGCAGAAGTTAGTGGGATCTGCAATGATCCTGCTCGCAGCTAGTTTTAGGATATCAAAGCAAGGTCCTCAAATGTATTCATGCCCTCCCATTAAAGAAGGAAAAAAACAGCTGTCACTGAAATAAGCTAAAATTGACAAAAGTAATAATAAATAAAAACAATAATGAAAAATCATGACATTGCTTTTGAATTGTGGTTTAACAGAAATATTATTTTTTTTTAAAAGAAAGAAAGAAACAAGCATGATGGAACCCGAAAATTCATATCTTGTTGAACAACTCTTTGAACCAATCACTGCAATCAAGTGTTTTCTGAAACTCTCAGTCATACTTCTGCACCTGTTGACAGGTGTTTTGGTCCACTGCTCATCAGCAAAGTGCTCTAATTTGTCCGGGACAGTTTTTTAATTTAGTTTATTTTTTTTTATTTTTTTTTAAATTCTTTTTCAATCACAATTCAAAAGCAATGCATATTTCACTAAATTACTATTTTGCAAATTTTTATTTATTATTACTTTTTGCATTTTCTAGTTATTTGAGTGACTATTGTGAATTTTGCCTTTTCTTTAATGGAAGGGTATGAATACATTTGAGGACGACTGTATCTCCATATCTACTCAGAATTGCTAAATAACCTGGGAATGACTTTTATCTTCCTCAGAGGACAGTTCCTTATAGTTTTGATAAACATTTGATCCTTCCGTTAGCTCTGCTCCTAGATCAACTGATAACTTTGGCCAAAAACTCTTTTTTTCCCCCCATACAAGTCAGCATCAAACTGGCATTTTCTCATAATTAAAATCACGTGTTCACTTTGTTTATCCTGCATCAACAGTAAAACAACAGAATGGGTTGTTCCTCTTCTGCTGGGCATCTGTGGAAACTATTTATTTTTCTGCTTCATTCTATTTTTATTCCATTATGAACAAAAAATGTTTTTTTTTTCCTCCTGTGGATATGCTGCCTGTACATAGACATACAAGTTTACCTCTGAATGAGTTATCTAAGAGCACAATAAACAGAACAAACACTCAGACATTGGTGTTTGTTCAAGAGAGTAGTCGAATGCTGCAATACTGACATCTGTTGCAGTTCCATACATCCACGCTGCAGAGCACTGCATCGTATGCCAGCCTGTTTTTCAGCCCGTTCTGACCCACGGTCCTCTGCAGACGCGTCAAGATGTCTCTCACGAGTGTAAACAAACTCGAGCCGCCAAGAGCGCTCCGACAGATGACGGCTCATTTTGCACTACACGCCGTGATAGAGCTGCAATGAGAGCAAACCAATCGAAGCTTAAGGTGCAATGATATGTCGAGGCTGTGTGTCCCAATTGTGTGCATTCTGCATGTAACAGTAGGTTCTTTATAGCGGCAGCTGTGGTGAAAGGAAGAAGAAGTAGAAAAGAAGAACTGAGCCACTGGAGTCTGTCTGCTGGTTTTCTCTCCTTACAGCCACTCAGCTGTGGTCCTCTATTATGACAGATTAGTCCCTCATACGAGTACAATGAAAACCAGCAGAAGTCAAAGAAGGGGCAGAATCAAACAGAGAGCTGTGAGATTTAAGGAAGAAAAAATAAGAGTATAAGTTATTATTTATTTCCTGACAAAAAATATCAGTCAAACATTTCTGAAGGCCCATTTAGACAGGACGAAAATGAAATTAAATCTTTCTGAGGTCATTAAGCATCTGTGTTCCCAGCAGAGGTGACGACTGGGCACTGGTTGAGCAGTGAAAAGGAGGAAGAAAAAAAAAAGAGGAGGCATGAGAGGGTCTGAAGAGGAGACCCCAGCTGTGGAAGAACAAGTGTCTGAGTGTTCATCCTTCTGGCTCTCAGGCTGGAGAGACGCTTTCATGAAAATGCATCTGATGTCTCCTCTGTCTGTCTGACAGCAAGAATCCAGATATCTCTCCTCCGATGCTGCTCATCTCTCTCCTCCTCATCAGCAGCAGCAGAGGCAGCGAGGTTTTCAAGAGCCACTTCAACACCTGCAGATGCTACAAAACTCCGAGTGTGACCTCATTACAAACACATCAGGCCCTCTTTGTGCAGAGCTGAGATCACACAGGCCTATACAGGGTTGTTTCTTTAGATATTTATAAGTGCAATACACGATGACGCCATAAAGTTATACAGGGATAGGGAAGAAAAAAATGGAAGGCTATGAATACATTTGAGGACGACTGTACATCATGTGCACAGTTGCATAGTCATTAAAAAGTTTTGAGACCATGTACGATGTGGACACATGTGCGAGCAGTGACTGTCGTGACTCAGGGTGAAGGTTGGGTCATCCAGCTGCTGACTAACACAGATGTTGGCTTTCTGCTCCAGTGGTCAACAAAGATGTGAGGAACACAGGTCCTGATGTTGATAGTGCAATGAAATGTGGCATCACAGTTACTGTTCATAATGCGAAGACTCCAAACTTTTTCACCAACGCTTGTAGAAAGCTTCCCAATGAAGATATAACTCCAAACTGCTGCTTTCTCTAGAATGTTCAGATCTATGAAACCCTGCCTCTCTCTT
>NW_007579639.1:0-21021 GCF_000690725.1 Stegastes partitus | reverse complement strand
AGGAAATTGAAATCACCACATGGACATGTTAACAACACATAGTCACCTGAAGGGGTCGCTGAGTGGGAGACGTGTCACTTGTACAGTGTTATTTCCTTATTATGCCACTACGCTGCACTTACTGGCGTGTTTCAGAATAGACATAATGACTGTATAATTATATTCACTGGCAACATTTTGTGCCAGAGCAGGAAGTGCTGCGTGTTCACATACAGAAAGTCTCAGCGAAGAAAGCGCAGAGACGAGTGTGGGCGCGCCAAGTGTGAGTTGTACACAGAGGATGCATCTTCTGTTGTGATTTAAGTCAGCGTTTACTTGTTCAAACAAAAAGTGTTAGCTGAACACAACATATAAGCCACAAAAGTGGATAAATGTGTGTGTTTGTAATCCATTCATGGAAAAAAAGGAGAGCTTGGTATTGTTTGCAGCTTAGTTTGTTAGTGTCAATCTGCTAGAAATAAAAGTCCTGCTGTTTGCTTGCTGGGCATATGGAAATGAAGCCTTTTACTTTTTCCCCCCATCTTGTCTCTAGCAGCGCATCCAAAATGCTTGTCGTGATCGTTTGAAGCTGCCACAGTGAAACTGCCAACTCACTGCATCGAGACAAGATAGAAAAGAAAAAAACAGACCATATCCTCTTCTTGGTTGTGTCGCTCTCAGAGGAACTCTGATTCAGACAGCTCCATCTGGGTGTTGCGTTCTGCAAACATTTGCATGTTTGATGTTAGGACAGTGTTAGCTTTCAGCAACTGTTTTTGGTTCCTGAATAATACAGTGATGGTGGAACTGGTGTCTCACCAAATGACATTATTGCTGCAACGGTTGGGGGGAAAAAAAACGACACAGCTTATATTGAACTGGGTTTAATCCTCGTGTGTTTCTTCAGCTCTGAGGTGTCTGACTAGAGCTCTGAAGCATACCAGCAAGCAAAACACAGCGGTCATGGCAGCATATGACTCGAACACAGTCCTCACAGCCGCTGGGAAGTCGGGATGTGAAAACGCTGACTGGCCACGCCCCAGGTGGACATAAACCAGCAGATGTATCTGAGTGGCCCGGCGGCCCTGCAGCCAGCAGTAGTAGACGCCTAAACAGTACAGCACATTTCAGTCACATTAAACAACCTTCAACTGCACAGACACGTCATTATTTTATATAGATTATGGTATAATAATTAAATATTATTCTGTATTAATAATATGCTATGTATAAAATATGAAGGCTCCATAAATCACTTTCATTCATATGTTCAAAACTTTCTGCACTCCAAGTGGTTTCTTTGGTCCACATTTTACTCATTGTGGGTTCATTTTTCCCTGCAATATGAACGACTAAAAGAAAGAGAACAACCGTGACTAGCAGAGACCCCATCTCCTCTGTGCTAGCATGCCCTGCAGTTCAGCCGAAAGGTTCGACATTTTTGGTCGCTGGCTTGTTGGCAAACTTTTAAATGAGACGTGCAATGTAAAGAGAGTTTTGTGGTTTAGATGGTTAAAAGTAAGAACATTTGAAGAGTTCATTTGCAAAATCAGGTCATTCCATCTTCCCAAACCTTCAGAAAACCCACTTTTCCATCGTCTACCTGAGACAATATCAATCAACCTAAAGTTATCTCTATTTTAGTCATGTCATTTCTACTGAGTCAAATCCACTCAACTTCAGTTTGATTGATATCATCTCAAGCAAACAACAAAAAAATAAGTTATCTGTTTTTTGCAAATTCCTCTTCATTTTAAAAAAAATCACGACAGTAAAATTCGTGGTCTGGGAGGAGAAGATGCAACAT
This sequence comes from Stegastes partitus, assembly GCF_000690725.1. Taxonomy (NCBI): domain Eukaryota; kingdom Metazoa; phylum Chordata; class Actinopteri; family Pomacentridae; genus Stegastes; species Stegastes partitus. The sequence goes on along the minus strand of NW_007579639.1, from coordinate 19,235 downwards.
GAGGTCGGGTGTGGTGGTTGTAAATGAAGCTTGCAACTAAGATTTGGGTGAATTTTCAGCAGAACAGCAGTTCAAGGATTGTGCGAAACATGATGATTCCCTCTGATTTTCATTGTGAGGTCTGTAAGCCAGCGGCATACTGTTGGAGGACGGTTGTTGCATTACTGTGGTTGGTACCTGAGTCTTGAATTTTTGCCGGTTGAAACACGAGGTGGTGCCCGGTGTCTATCATCAGCCTGGAAGGCGGGGCGCTGGGGTTCCCGCCTACTAAGTGCTCAGATCGGTAGATGGGTGTAGATCCTTGATCCCAGGCCACGGCCATGTTGGGACGCGCCCCGTGGCACCTCAGGATGAGAACTTGGCCCGCTGGGTGGCTCAGGTAGAACACCTTCGCTGGCAAGGAGGCAGAACTACAACACGGATTCATTATATTAGATCACATTCGTCACAGCGCATCAGAAAATATCTACAGCAAACACAAGCACTCAGACTTATGGTTTTTCTGATTGGTGTTATCCACTGATCTTATAATTACCGTCTCCACCAGGCCAAATGATCCACTGGAACAAAACATTATAAGGTATCTTGGAGATGAATGGTTGTATTTTGCTGCGGTTGGAGGCTCCAGTATTTATTGTCAGCCTTGTTAAGGATTTACCAATAACAAAACCTTCATTGTTTTTGCCCCGTGGCACTTTTGTATTGTTTTGTTGTAAAGAATACTGCAATCTCTACATGCTGATTGCACGGCTTTGTCTTGCTTAAATATTGATGAGTGAAATGATTATTTAATGATTATAGCATTTAAAAATCTCTTTGCCCTCAAACTCTTTTCCGCTTTGTTCGTGCGGGGAAAATCTGCCCACTGCCTGTCTGCTGTGTGCACCGGACATGTGCTCACCTGTATCCAAGAAATGTCAGCAGAGCGAGGAGTTTGGAAGATGGAGGGGGTTGAGTTGGACAAGTCACTTGACAGCTCTTGACCCTCAACTTAGCTCCAGTTTTGCGTTGCTTCAGGAGGCCAAAAGCTCTGGGAACGGCCCCCGACCCGCATGAAGCCACCGTCTGATTGGCCCGTCTGTAGCGCACATGCAGGTAGCGGGAGTGGATGTAGCAGAGTCCCACGCGGACCTGCTCTCCTGGAACACCACAGCGATCGCACACCGACCAGGGCCGGTAGCTGGTGAAGACTCGGTACAGCGGCTGAGAAGAAGCGAGTCTTTCAGCCTCTTGTCTTCTCTTGTTCATCCTTTCCGCAGTGAGTCTGGGAGCAGGAAATCAGAGGATTGTCATTGGTTACAAAAGACTTTAAGTTTGTCAGAAAAATTCAAAACAACTTGAATTATTTGTTTGAGTTTCTGTTTTTTAAAAATGACATTTCCATGCTTTCTGCTCCTTAAGTTGTCACACAACCCTGAATTATTTGACAAGTACATGGAAACAAGTCAAGTCACTGTTATTGGTACGGCACATTTGAAGCAACAGTTGTGGCACCAACATTATTTCCAGCAGAAACAAAATATGTTACAAATCAACCTAACAAATTTGAATACTGATTTTAAGACCCTACCGCACTATTTAATGTGAGAATTTACCCAATCGAGGTGCAAAAACCTACAAAAATGACACAAAATACAACTTTTCCTGACTATGATAGCAATGAAGACTAACACCCTACGGTATTATAAACTGTGGTTAACCTAACAAATTAAAAAATAACATCCTACAGTGTTTTTAATTATGAAGACTAACCTGACTAATTTGGAATTAAATTATTGATCATATATATATATATATATGTAAAGAAAAAAAAGTATTTTAAACCCAACAATCAAGGGTTAGCTAGATTCCCTATGAGTGGGCCGTGTTTTTTACTTTGATGTGCGTTATATTGTGTTGCATATATATAAATAGATTTGATTGTTTTTTTATTTGCATTTGCGACAGTGAAGAGGAACCCTTGTCACAGATGGAGACCTCCAGCAACAGGGTCAAGTACAAACATATCCATAATTCATGTTGATGCTTTTCACGGTAGCGTTCAAAGCGCAATTTCGACCAATGGGAGACTGGATTATTTTCATTTGTATTACAAAACAATGTGCAGCAGCATTGGTACCTTACAAAGTTTTCATCTTTGACATTGGATGGATTCTATAAGTCACTGTTTTGCCCATCATCATGACAACAGAGAAGACTCAGATGTTTGGCATGATCATAGGTAATGCTTAGAGAGGCATGCTAGGGACCAGGAGTTCACATACACTGTATAAAAAGACATAAAACCTGTTTTTTCCTCAATGTCTGACATTAAATCAGACTTGTTTTATATCAGTTAGGATTACCAAAGTTATTTCTATTTGCTAAATGCCAGACTAATGAGTAAAAGAACATTTTGTTACTTTCATCAAAGTCAGAAGCTTAAGTTCAAGTATTTGCGAGGTTTGCTTTCCGACTGTATGACTTGGGTCAAACGTTTTGGGTTTCCTTCCACAAGCTTCTCACAATAGTTTGATGAGTTCTGGTCCATTCCTCCTGACAGAACTGGTGGAACTGAATCAGGTTTGTAAGCCGCCTTGCTCCACACACCTTTTCAGCCCGCAGATTTTCGACAGGATTGAGATCAGGGCTTTGTGATGGCCGCTCCAAAACACTGACTTTGTTGTCCTGAAGCCTCTTTGTAACTAATCTGGTGGTGTGTTTAGGGTCATTGTCCATCTGAAGACCCATTTGCACCCAAGCTTTAACTTCCTGGCTGATTTATTGAGATGTTGCTTCAATATTTCCACATAATGTTCTTTCCTCATGATGCCATCTATTTAGTGAAGTGCACCAGTCCCTCCTGCAGCAAAACACCCCCACATGATGCTGCCACCTCCGTGCTCCACAGTCAGGATGGTGTTCTCAGGCTTGCAAGCTTCCCCCTTTTTCCTCCAAATGTAACGATGGTCATTATGGCCAAACAGTTCTGTTTTAGTTTCAAGTTTAGTTTCATAACTCAAATGTTGTCAATTAACCAATCAAAAGCTTCCAAAGCCAGGGTATCATTATCTGGGCTTTCCCAGATAGTTTGAAGGCACAGTAATCTTAGTTTATGTAAACTTCTGACTTCGAAGTCAAAAGTTCTCGCTCATTATTCTGGCATTTAGCAAATAGAAATAATTTTGGTAATTCTAACAGACCTAAAACAGGAAAGTTTAGTCTGATTTGATGTCAGACAGTGAGAAAAAAAATAAATAAATAAAAAGGGTAATATGTCCTTTTATACAGTAAACTTCTGGCTTCAACTGCATAGAATTGATTTTTGGTGTCAATGTATTTTTACTGAATAGCAGTTGTACTCAAAATAACATGCGTTGTTATCTTTAGGGTCATATTTTGACAAATTAAATGCTTAATTTCTAATACAGTCATAGACTTTTTCATTACCTCGGAGCGATGCTGAGCGTGAGAGCTTCCTGGATGTCCAGGTCATAACCATAGAAGAAGTCCTGGTGAGCGGAGCCGCAAATGTAGATGCCCGAGTCGCCTGGTCCCGCTCTGAAGATTAGCAGGCTGAAGAGCCGGATGGAGAATCGACTCCACAGGTCGCCGCTGTGAGGAACCTGACTGGAGTCCAGCAGCTTGTTGCCATGGTGATCTGTCAAGGCTCTGGTCTCCTCGGAGGTGCTCAAATGTTTCCTAAAGAACCAGACGACCGATTGGACCTGAAACACATAGGAAAGAATAGAGCCGACATATAAGCGCCGTTTCGTTGATCGACACCGGAGATTTACTTTAGTAAATGCAGAGTTGTGAGTCTCTCTGTTGTTGTAAGAAGAATACTCGTATTACTACAAATAGAAGTCTTCTTCAAACCCTCCTCTTTGTCTGGACTTTTTTAATATACAAACTCGCAAAGTCATAGACTTCAAAAAACAAGAGATCAAAAGTCTTTCTGCTGAGTGTCACAGCATTCTCCACTTTGACTTTAACATCATGCACAGGGCGACTTACATCTGTTTCATTGGCTTTAAATCATTCATACCTCAGCATGAAACATAAACAAACAGGAAATATATTCATTGAAATGCTGTTTCTATTGTACGACATTTAGTTAATTCTTATCTCAGCATATTACATTTTTAAATGTAGTTTTATTTATCCTATTGTACCGTTCTGTTTCCAACTGCTCTACCAGCCTTTTTTTTTCAAATTAAATTGAATTATATTGAACATCAATGTCTAAATGTTTAAATCACTTTTTAACAAAGCTATATTCTTTTTAGAAATGCTAAGATTAAACTCATCCAGCATTTCAGATCTATCTTGCAAAAAACTGTGTTCCTATAAAACCAAACTGAATTCGCAATTACATCTTGAGGGAAACATACTTTCAACCAGATTATTTGTAACATATCAAAATTACATTCCTAATCAACATATGTTCATTGTATTGCTTTACTGTACTTTCTGTTTCGCAGGACTCTTGATCGTGGTAGCCCAGAAAATAGAGGAAAAGCTTCAAACACGTAGGAAAAGGGTCGTATTTTGACTCATACCCCGATATGCTGGTAAATATAACCTAGTCAAAAAAAAATTAAAACCTAACTATGCACTTTTGCTGTCTAAAACTAATCAAACAGTGGCTGGAAGCAAAATTTAGATCTAAGAAAAATGGTCCCACACAATAAGCATTCTGCTGGATGAATGTTCTGTTGCTGAAAAGTATGTTTCACAATTCAATTTCTTTTAAACATACATGAGCTGTTGAGTTGTATTTTAACATATTTTTTGGGACTGAGGTTGAACATTTCACAGAAATACTTGTGCTTAGTTTGAATAAATCAATGAGAAATGAACACGACAGAGATGCTGCACAGAAGTGTACATGACATCATGGTCAGTCCACGCTACCTGTTGGGGTTTGCAGTGGCACGGCAGCTCCACGGTGACTCCTGCCAGGTAGGCAGCGTTGATGAAGGTCAGAAAGGCAGGACAGGCTTTCTGAGCAAACACATCCTGCTTATCCTCCGGAGCCTCATAGCTCCACACCTGTGGAGACAGCAGCAGCAGCAGGAAGAAGAGGAGGAGGAGCGGGGAGAAGGATTTAAAAAGCATTAGGCTTCTCTGAGGAGAAGAAAAGCGTTCATCTGCGTTACCAAATTCACAATTTCAATAAACTATGTCTGCGCAGTCTTAGAAACCTCCATTGTTTGTGTTTGTTTCAGTTCTAAAGAATGAAGCAAGCGCAGAGACGAGCTTACTTTCAAAACACGGAATCTGTTGCCAAAGCAAACATCTTCAGTCTCATTACATTGCCTGGAACGGAGGCAAGCCGCTTGTGTGTCAGAATTTTCCAGTGTCACTTTATCTGGCCGCCCTGCGATAGACTGGCTCCAGCCACCCGGCGTCGCTACAGAGGATGAAGTGGTGTAAAGATAGTGGACGGATGAAACGCATCTGGTCTGGGCTGCACTGAACACAATAAGCCCTCTGGTATGTGGGCAGTGTTGCTCCACGGTCTCAAATGATGTTATAAGGGAACATAAACTAAGTTCTGCTAAATACTTTCACTAAATGTTGAAAATTTTCTGGGTTTTTTTTCACCCATATAATAATTAAGGGATCTATATTTCCAGGCATACTGTATAACTTCCACAGCCATGATATTTAATAAAATGAAATGAAATGAAAAATACTTCAATCTTGTAAAAGCTCACTTAAAAAAAATAAAAAAATAAAAAAATCAATATAACATACATTTTACATTTACATTTTATTTTAATGAGGACACAGTCAAAACTGTTCAATTCCAGACGTCTGAACGATGAAATGGCTCCAACAGTGGCCAAATATTTAATTGCTGGCCCTTGAAATTAGAAAAAAAAAAAAGTGTGATTAAACACCAACTCTTGAGACCTCTAACATCAGTTGAATTTGTTGTCGGATACTTGTAGTAAATTGTCAGTTACTTGCTATTTAAACATGCAACAAAATGCCGATGTGGACTCATCTGTTGACCACCAATCTGGTGTGCATAGGGGGTCTATATATATCATCATTATCTGTTCAAATTTAACAACCTATGAGGCTTGTATTGCCTTATTGAATGTGATCATACTTTTACTTCTCTTGCCTCTGCTGCCCCCACCATGATGCCTCCTGTTACAAAAGGACAATAACTTCTAATAACTTGTTTAACTGTAAACTAAATTGTATAATTCATCCTACATCCACCCAACCGGTGGAGGCAGATGGCCGTCCCTCCCTGAGCCTGGTTCTGTCGGAGGTTTTTTTTTCCCCCTGTGGAGGTTTTCGGTTCCTTCCCACTGTTGTGGAATGCTGACGTTTATAGGGATTCCAAATGTTTGGATTGTTGGGTGTCTCTGCCTTCGATAAGCGCTATGAGATGACTTGTTGTTGTAAATATGCGCTATACAAATAAAATTGAATTGAGTTGGAGCCATTCAATCATTTGGATCTCCCAGAAACTATTTGTCTGTGTCCTTAATACAGTTCATGTCTGTGGGAGTTATATTTCTGGAAATATTGAACCCTTACAATGGCTTCCCAGGTAAGAGGTTTATTTGATAGTGAAAATACAAAATATTTCAGGTGAGAAAATGAAAGAAATTTTACAGAACTTAATTTTCGGTTGCCAATAAATAAACCAAATCAAAATCTGTGACAGCGGAACATGTTTCCTCAATTCTCTCTGAGCTGAGATGAACTGATGAGAACTCTCACCTCCTGCTCTATAGACACATTACCAAACATTTTGCTGATCAAAACTTGGTCTCAGATTTATAAATTACCAACACCACACTGCTACACACTGCCCCCTCTTTGTGCAGTGTATTCAACAGTCAAAGCAGTTCTTATTTCCTGCCAGGCTAATATCAGATATAACCCCTGCAGAGAAATATACAGCCGTGGCTCTGCTCTGGTGCGTTATGCAAATGATTAAAGCCATATATAAACTTTTATTACAGCTAGAAACCCAACGGTATGCGCTCCTTGTCAGACCTATAGCAGAGAAGTAGGCATACGCAGTGGGATGTAAATTGCCTTTTATTCCTTGATGTATTCTGTATATACAGTCAGGAGATATATTTAGATTACTGCGATATAACTGACATGTTTTCATGTGCGGATGAAGATTTCACCGTGATTTTAATGGGTTATGTCAGGGGTGTCCAATCCTGGTCCTCGAGGGGCCACGGTCCTGCATGTTTTAGATGTTTCCCTCTTCCAACACACCTGATTCAAATGATCAGCTCATCATCAAGCTCTGCAGAAGCCTGATAATGATCCTGATGAGGACTGTGGCCCTCGAGGACCAGGATTGGACACCCCTGGGTTATATTTTCTTAATCTTGGGTGTAGCAATGAAACCCACTTGAATACCAGACAATATCCTAGGGAACAAAATCGGATTTCTCTACAGTTTCTGCACATTAATAACAAATAAAACTAAAAGGCACATAAAACAAACACCGTAAAGTGCAAGTGGTATGAAGCTAATTAAAGCTCCATGAATAAATGTGTCTCATTTGGCTGAAAATGTATTAGTAAGTAAAAGCCGATACAAACTCTAATATAGCACACAACGACGAAAATAGATAACCTAAAAATGTCAACAGCAATGCAGCCACTAAGTGCAGCAGCAACTGGATGTAATGTATTTGATCTCAGTGTGCTGCAGTGGAATAATGTGACTCATACCATTACATCGGGGTATTGCTGCTGTTCTCTGTCTCTGGGCGCCGATGTGTCGTTCACGGGGTGCCGTTGCCCCGCCGGTATTAATCTTAATACCAAAACTACCAGCAACACTCCTCTTAATGCACTTTAATCCACTGCACCGTACCGCGAGTCACCAGGAAACCACAACAGGAAAAAGCCTACTTTGCCTGAGGAAAAAACATCCCCTGTGTCAAGTGAAGTCAAGTAGAATCACTGTGTTTTTTTTATATAGCCAGTATTTATGTAGCGCACTAAAACCACAGCTGAAGAGTGCTTTCCAGTAGAGACACACGATTTGTGCCACAGATATAAATATTAAGATTAAACCTCTACAGTATTACACATGATTCAAATATAAGGATTAAGACCCTACACTGTTGCCCATGAAGTTGGAATAATTTTCAAACACATTCCTCTTTTTATTTCTATTTATACACATCAGTAATCACTTTTGACCAATGGTTACATACTGAGTCCCAGTTGTCATGTGAAGCCAATTCTGACTGAAGAGTGGGACGTCCTGCCCACTGACACCATCAACCAGCTGGTGGACAGAATGCCACCATGTCTTAATGCATTGATCTGTGTCAGGAGGAGCCAATATTAGTGACATTTGAAAGAGTTATATTGGACATTCAAATGCATGAAATCCCCTCGAATATGTGCTTCTTATTATATGAGCAAGGTTAAAAATTGAAACGAAACCCTTAATCCTACTGTTCAATACCCTCAATTTAGTTTAAGCCTGAATGCACAGTTTGCAAAAGTTAATGCACACTTTTTTTTAAATCAAGAATAAATCACATAGTCACAATCATTCCATGAGAAGAGATAAAAAAAATATTTTATTCCAACTTTATGGGCATATATATATTAAGTATTCTAACAGACTACATGACTGATTTAATAAGTAAAGCTAAGACCCTACAAAAAAATACATGGACAACCCAAAAAATAATGTTTTCTTGCTTACTTTCAAATAGTTGTGGTGAAAGTAAAGGGAAAAGAGAAAAGGATAGCTGAGACAAACAAGCTTCAGAGCCAGAATTACATGCAAAAAGGTAAAGGGAGAGCGAAGACAGAGAGGAAGAGGTCGAACGACAATGAAAAAATAAAAATAAAGGAGAAAACTGATGAGGATTGTATGTCGATATAGAGCTACACTATTATATACAAGTATTATATAGGGTGGCTGTGGCTCAGGTAGTAGAGCGAGTTGTCCTCTGATCACAAGGTTGGTGGTTCGATCTCTCCACAGTCGAAGTGTCCTTGGGCAAGACACTGAACTCGAAGTTGCTCCCAATGGCAGGCAGCACCTTGCATGGCAGCTCTGTCGCCATTGATGTATGAATGTGTGTGTGAATGGGTGCCGCAAAGGTAGAAAAGCACTATATAAGTGCAGACCATTTACCATTTAAACTATAAAAAGATGGATGACACCTGAACTGCAGCTTTAAAGCTTAATGGCCCTTACCATCTTGCTTAACTTGCCCTAACACTCAGCGAATATGAAAAAAAACGAAATAAAAAAGCACTCACACTCTTGATTATGCATCACTTTAAGCCTTCAGATGATTCAACCTCTCGTACAATTATCATGGACAGAAAACGTTGTCATCAGGTTAAAAAAAAGTTATTTCTGCTGAAAAGTTGGACATTTCACAAGGGGTTAAATGGGGATTGACTCACTCTTGAAGCCAGCCTCAAGTGGACACTCAAGGAACTGCAGTTTTTTTTCAGAATTTGCATTGGTTTCATTTCTCAGCCCCCACTGGAGCTGCACACCGCTCGCAATCCATACTTCAGAGTTTGCCGGTGTGTGGTGAGCTATGGTTCACACACTTGATTCATCCTGTGCTTCCCCACGACCGCGCCGCCGGCAGTGGCTGCTGTAGTATTATAAAGCAGAAATAAATGAGTGCAATGAGGCGGCTCCCTGCTGAGCTGCAGGTCCGTGTGTCATCAGGCCTCCAGCACAATGAATGAACGCAACAGCACGGCCGCTGACCAGCTTTGACTGCCTGCAGACACAAACAGGCCTCGTATGATGTAAGCTGGCAGCTTTGGCTCAGGGCATTCGCTGAAAAATGATTTCAGCACATGTGTGCGTAAATACTGGCCACAGTAGTCTCAGGGTGGATTTTCCAGAACAATGCCAACGGTGTCAGGAGAGCAGGATGACGAACAGTGTGTTCAATGGGGTAAACATTTCAGATGACACCTCGCTGTTTTCCTATTAGCAAAACGAGATTGTGTTGCTTTTCAAAGAGCCACATATCCGTTGTAGAAAACAAAAATCACATAGCTGGGAGGATTGCAAACTCTTTTGGGTTTTTTTTGACAAGCACATGCTTCATTTAGTAATCACCACATACATGCAACAAAATGCTGCAGGTACACAACATCATTAAAGTCCTGAAATGTGTCTGGATTTTCACCTGACGCTGGCTCGTTTAGAAGTGACTTCTAAAGACCAGAATGCTCAGCCATGGATTGGTTTATATCTGTTAAAATAGCTCAATGTCTGATTGAGTCATTGATCCAATTATCTTGTTGTACATTGCAGAAAGATAAGTACTTTAAAGTATAAGTCCAGCATATTAGACTCAAAATGAAACTGCCACTGGAAGGTTAGAGTGCTGATTGTCATGACTTTTAGGACAGTGATGAAATGGGAAAACAGTTAAATGTCAGAATGTATTGATTCAAAATGTTCCATCAATGTTTTTCTGAGGAAAAAAAAAACTTTTTTTTCCCCTTCAATTTGCATGCTGTCTGACAGAATTTTACATTTATTCCATCCTATTTTCAGAGCTGTTGGTTCATTATGTCCTTCCTACACACTGATCTCCGCTCTTTTCTTGTTGCTGTGTTTTAGGACTGGATTTTATAAATGTATTTAAGTGGTGATTTTATATATTTTTTTCTTCCGCTGTGCATAAAGCAACCTCGAAACCTGAACATCCATAATGGATGTTTCCTTCTGCCTTTTGAATATAAGCCATAGGAGCATAATATAGCACAGACTGCACTCACCTCCGCTCACTTATGTGTAGGTGGAGGGAAAAAATGGTAAAAGAAAAACTGATTTGTTGGAAACTGGTAACAAACTCTACTGAAGTTTAATTTTTTTGCTAACCCATCCATCCACCCCAACCTCCTCTCTATGTACACTTATTGACTTTAAAAGTAAATCCCTTCACTTCCTCCTCTTCTGCTCCTTAAATGACCACTAAGAAGAGGCTTTATAATGAATCAGAACTAGGAGTCATAATTAGCTGCTTGCACAAATAATCTATAATTTGCTTTTAATGAGGGAACACTCATTTTTAACACATTTTTTTCTGTAAATACACACTCAGGACATTGTATCGACCAACATGAATTCCCTGGATGGTCAACCACAGCGACACAATGTGGAGAGCAGGGCATTTTTGTTTGTAACAGGCTTTGTGGATTTAGACAAAGACAGGTGTTCTGCATGGGACGTACAGATCAGAAACACATGCAGAGTTTGCTGTGAGTTCTTTATCCAGACAGATGCATTTAAGTTAATTTTTCTGTCAACAGACCAGCCTTTTATCCTGATACAAGAGGTGAGTCTTGGTATTAAACACAATGCAGTGTGTTGGCATGCAGCCAGCTAGTTGTCTGCTGGCTACAACTCCAGTCCTGTTTGTTTAAAGCCTGTATTTAATTACTTTTGGACAAACCAGTATCATTTATGGGATGCTGAGTTAGCAGCCAATAGTTTCTGTTTGCAAAACAGTCTTGGACGTAAAGACAAGTCTATCACCAGAATATAGTTCTGCACGTTTGGGAGATAGAAATAGGAAGTTAATTTAAGGACATCAGCGATAAGTATGCTAATCAGGAAGTGTAAGGCTCCATCCACACCAATGCTTTGTCATTGTTCTTACAACTTTCACAACACTCAGTGTCCTCACTATGCTGGTGCCTCTATAACAGAGACTTTTAGAAACACTGCTGACCTTGTTTCAGTTGCAAAACTTTAGGATTGTGTTTTGTTCCGGACAAGCAGACGTAGACTCTTTGGAAGCAACGAGAACCACATTCCCTTCCTGATTGGATCTAACTGTCGCTACGAGTCGCACCCTGATTCGTCACGCTCCTGTTATGCGACAGCCTCAGCCCTGACTACCGGTGGTGAATTCAACACGGATGATGAATTACAGGTGCTGTTGACCTTGTTGTCTCCGCCAGCAGCTGCTGGGGCGGTTAAAGAAATCTCCGGTCGGACCTTTCGCCACTGCTTTTCTTTCTCGGCAGTATTTTCTACAATTAAGCAACCAGTCCCCTGTTTCATATTTACACCTGCATGTGTGTGAGCAGCCATGTTGTGTGTTTTTTTTTCAGGCATGTCAGTATGAGAGTCTTTCAAAAACAGTGATAAAACACTTGTCTAGATGTAGATCATTTTCACTTATAGCACCATTTTAAAATGGAAACATGTTAGTGTGGCTGTAACCTAAATTACGCTAAATACACAAAAACTGTGTGTGTTCCCAGTTATGAGTTTAGGAACTTTGGAGATAAGAGACATTTTCCCAGCACTAAGGGCCTTTAAGTACCTCAACTGCCCCCGGCTGCTACTGATGCGAATATTGATCTGCTGATGTAGCCTGCGTGGTAACATCAGCAGGTCGCATTTCATTAAGAAACTCATTCAGAACACCGCCATGAACATGACACTCTGTATAATGCATCTCCTAGTTCCAGCTTTCTCAGTTGTCATACCGAGAATCTGTAAGAACAGGACAACTGGTCAGGTTTCCCCTTTTCAGTTGTTCAAGTATTAATCATGTTCCACTTTTGTCAGAAAAAAAACATGCAAATCTAAGCTTAAAATCTGAATATTTGATCAAAATCGCTTTATTTCACATGTCTCATTTGTAAAATTGCCAAATATAAAGCATCTTCGGTAACCACATTGTGCAAAAAAACTAAAATAAAATGCTGATGTAACCAAGATTCCATTACTGAAGCTTATAGCTGCAAACTAACAGTCACATCGGAAAACTTTATGGACTTTCAGGATTAACTGCAGGCTGTGAAACAAACAGAAACCAATTTAAAAAGTCCTAAAACATCTATAGTGTGTTGAGCCACCATTTCCCCCCCAGTATTGGCAACACCAATGCAAACTTGCAACAATGTTTTACATATATTTTGTAAAATATATAATCAAAGAAATTCAACTTTTTGTTTTACTTTTTCAATCTTTTTTTTTTTTTAAGGATTTATAGCACTGAACTCTTTTCTGTACTGCACAAAATCATTTTTTCTTCTTCTGTTCTTTCTATTTCCAACCATGGTTGTGCTGCTTCCAGAGGAGTACAGGACTTTCTATTGCAGTGAAAAATGAGCCAATGGTAATTTAAAACGTGAAAGGAGTGTAAATTTTTTTTTAAAAATTCTGTAATTGCTTGATTTTTTGAGGTTTAGAGATTTAAAGCTCTAAATTTTGCTCTTGTCTTCTTCAGTACTTCCGCACCCACACACACACATATATATATATATCGACATGTATATGCAAACATCAGACTCTCACGATCATCAAAACCTGTGTAAACATCTCCAAACATCCTCTTTTCTTTTGTTGCTTTTCTGTCTTCCTTGTGCCCATTAGCTGGTGTATTAACATTTGTCATTCACATTTTGGCAACATAAACCTCACCCTCTAACGCTTTGTCACCCTCTCCCTCATCCTTTTGTCCCTCTTGTGCACTACATCTGAGTAGCAAGACTGTGATCCCACAAGCCCCCCTCATTCTGCCTTTTTGCCCAAACACCCATTGATTTAATCCTCTGGTCAATCTAAACAGCACACCCAGCCCCTCAATCTCGCTTCAGGTATCTGTCCAAACATCTGTCTCCACCGCCTCCTCCTCCTCCTCTTCCCTCTGCCTCCTCCACTTATTGAACTAATAGCATCGATTCTGAGGCTGGACTTTGAATACCAGCGGGCTCGCCAACATTTATCCCCCTGTCATTATCGTCCCTTCATGCGCTCACAAAAAGGTCCATTAACTTCTCGGAATCGCTAAATGTCTCATTCAGCCGTCTCCTTCCTCGTCGTCCTCTACGCGGGGAAATAATTTTTTAGCGGCAAGTTGTAATTTAACATGTTCTGCTCTTGTAATCAAGGATGGTCACTCCATTAGTCTGTCTGTCTGACACTTTAGTCCAGAGACATCTCACTGTGGATGATTCCTAAGGATTTGGGTGTTTTTCTATTCTTTCCCCTGTAATCGGGCAACGTTTTCAAATCATACACAAGATTTAAAGTCTCGAATCAAAACTCCGAATAGATGTGATTGTTTACCAACTCAGTGTAATGAAGTAAGTGCATTCTCTAAACTACTGGCAGGGAGTTTTGTCTGTGAAGATTCATCCAAATCACAGTATGTTTCAAGATGATACACAGAGATCATTATTCCCTATTTGAGTTTCACCACCCACTGGAAAACAAGCTGGGGTTTACCAGAACCCTCCATCGGTGTGCTCACAGGGAGCACAAACACATCAGAGAAGCACTTAAAGCATGCGGTTTACTCAAACCGGGCCGTTGCCTTCTCTGCATCTTTTTGTGGTTTTGACGGAGAGGAAAGGAACAAGCAACAGAACAACACTGTAGTTCCCCAGGTTACAGGTGTAACTGGAAAAACCCAAACACATCATCCCCGCACATATTAAGGTCAGCAACATACGAAGGAAGCAGTTTGTCCATCCTGAGGGCCAAACAGCAAGGCATAAGGGGAGCAGTTCAGTGCAAGGGGAATGCATTAATCTGTACACTGGGGAAACAAGACAACCACAACACAACAACAGAGACCCAGAATATGTTGCTATCTGGCTGAACACAGAGTTGGTTATCAACACTTGGTTTCTAAATATAGCCATGAGCTTGTTCATGCTGAAGGAGCAGAGTTGATGCCGTTTACCAACAGAACTGATTGGTCAGTAAGGGGTGTTCTTTTACGCATGTTGACATGTTATCTAGAACATAACGTGCTACGGAGCAGGTTAGACGTGCTAGAAGGGAAGCGCCATTCCTCCAAGAACCTGCTTCCGAGTACAGACCTCATGACTCAGCAGTTCGTCTAAGGGACAAGAGCCAGAAAAGACCAACGATTTCAAAGAATAAATGAAGCCATCGACATGAAACTGAAATCACTAAAAAGAAGAGGTGGTCTTCAACACCGCTGATCAATCACTTAGGATACCCCAAAGACAGCTCAAGCCCCAATTAGACCTCAAATCATGAGACCTGAAAGACTCACATGTTCAGGTGGGTCAACATGTGATCTCGATGACTAACAAGGTGCTATCTATAGCGTGTATATAAAAGATGGGTGTAGCCTCTGGGTCTGAAAGGTGAAGCCACCACAAAACTGGCTTAAACTGCCATTTTTTCCTAAAGACCAGAAGGTGCGACCCCTCGAGAAGAAGAAGTCAATGAGAAAATGAATCCACTATACCTCAGTAAATGTTTTCCTCATGAGTTTAGGGCCTTGATCACTTGTTTTAAGACTTTTTCTTTTGTAAATTATTGTCCCATTTCAATCAAAAAAGACAAAACGAGCTGAGTTTCAGGGCAGGACTATGTTGTGCCTGTGTGTAGGGGTCCTCAGGTTCTCCAGTCAGATCCAACTCTTGCTCACTACATCTGGCTTTGAGACATCAAGCTGAAGATGGTCAAATACCAAACTCGAGGCTCCATCATGGAATTTCCACCAACCAGTGGGTGACATCATGGTTGCTATGTCCATGTTTTTGTACAGATGGTGAAAATGACCCCACAAGAGTTTGAAAGCCTGGATCTCCCCACCAGTGAGTTAGAACCATAGGTGTACTGGGAAAGAAAATCGGATCTGATGCAGCAGCCCACTGGAGTCTGTCGTGTATCCCTCATGGCCAGTACAGCACTGGTTGGAAGCCTGTTGGGTGAGTGGTGGAATAACTTCAGAAAGCTCAAGACATGCCAGGGCTTTATATTAACAATTAAAGGAGCACAATATTTTTGTACATACTTGGAAACATTTGTTCTGTAAATCAGTGTGGGTGGATCGAAAAGTGCTTGTAAATATAAACAACATAAACTCTCAAATATTGGTTGTGGCCATTATTGACCTCAGTGACATAGTGACCCTGACTTTTATCTGACAGGTTTGTATTCCCTTTCTAATTTTCCCTGTTCATCATGTAATGCAAACTTGTAGAGTTGAGGTTCCAAATATCACATATCAGGTACTAAAACATGTTGGTTTCCTAAAAGAGAAAAGTGTTCCTCCGGTCTCCTCTACCCTCCTTCTCTTTTCACCTCCTATCATCTCATCCATGAAATCACAGCATTCACTGAAGCATCGAATACATTTCACTCCGTCTCCCCTCCTTGTCCTCTTCCCTTCCCTATATTTTTCCTCCTGTTCTGCGCTGTACCTGTGCCCCCTGCACACCTCGTACAGCCTTCCCTATTAGACTTAACATACAGTTCAACGAAACGCTATTTTCCAAATCCTTGGACCTCCCACAGACATGTTTATATAACTGACATTTACTCTGCTGTTAAAGTTCAGTGTAATTACATCTAATATGCAACCCTTTTGCACTTATTTTCTCCTCCCTGTCCCGTTTGGATTTACCAATTAATATACCAATTAGTATAAATGTCATATCAGACACAAAATACACAAATCACTTGCTATGCTAAAGTTGGCTAGGCTTTATTTAGGCATTACTTGGTTAGGTTTAGAGAAACTTATGGTTTGCAATTGCAAATTTTCAAAACACTGTTTTGATAAGACTAAGTTAAAGCTAAGGTTAGTGAACAGCCAAAGAAACCAATGTTGACTGTTGGTAAAGTAGGGAATTGCAAAGTTGCTGGAACAACTGATGTTGACAGTCTTGGCTGTGTGTGGTCATAAACACCAATAAGTCGTACACAATGTGACAGCAGGTGGTTTTAATGCTGTGTCTGATCAGTGTATGGTCACATACACATCAAGAAAAGTCCACGTTCAATCCATTATCTTTACTTTTTTTTGCAAAATGTTGCATTCTTTTTTTTGTCATCTTAACTTTTTTTGTAAAATAAAAGATGACGAACCAACCATTTCTGCAAAAGGATTTTAACTGAACCAAGCTGCTGCACTAAAGGTAGAAATCCAACTTAAGAAAACTTCTTGTCTATCACAGAACTTCCCTGAACCTGAAGTTTAAGAAAATGAGAGGAAAACAGGAATCCATCATTTGACTGTCTGAAGTTGCCTTTGCTCAGACCGCCTTTTGTCTCTGTGTTTTATTCATGAGAGCGTTTGCTGAAACACACTCCCTGTACTCACGTCTGTGTGTGAATTTAAAGCAGGGCTTAATAAGACTTTGGATTGGACCACCAGACTTTATTTATTGATCTGTCCTCCTCTGCCTTTAATTTATTGCTTCAAAGCGTACTTAAAGATTCAAGAAAGGAGATCTGAGGGAAAACTCAGAGAGCTCAAACAATAGGAATTAGACTCAATCAGGTGGTCTCGGATAATGTGCTCAGATCTACTGATTAAGAACTTTGCTGCATTTAAATTCTGGTTTTTGGTATGCAGAGTCAGGACATTGGGGAATATATATATATTTTAACCACTTTGTTTGGAGAAACCTGGACTGATCAATATTGCAAATATCTGGCATGGCTAACATTTGCTTTATCAGTCTTTCTGGAAACAAGATAACATTTATTTAGCTATAACAAGAAACAATATATCCCATGTTCCTCTAATTATGTTTTAATGAGGGAACTATTTCAATGAACACATCTACTTGCTTGCTGGCATTTACTATCCAATAAAGAAAAAAATAAAATAGAAACATGCACCTAACTGAAGATAAGATTATAATTTGAAGTCTAAATCGTAATCTTTTTCCCATAGAGACATGTGTCAGTCCTCACATTGACAGTAAAATTCAGATTTTTCACAACATTTGAATGACAATAGTTTGGTCTGGGGAAGAGAGTGGGATATATGGAAGTTACAATAAGGAGAAAGGATGACATTGTACTCATGCACAACCTTCCTGGTGCAAGGCCACCGTGAACTGAACCCGTCTGCTGCTGCCATGTTAAACATATTTTAGTTGCTTTGTTTTTAACCTCTTAGTCAAAATGGAGAAAAAAAAAGCCAGCCAAGGTCACACACAGCTTTCCACAACATCCTCCTCTATATTCACACAAGTAAGCTTTGTGTGCACACCACCCAGATCCAAGCAAAGCCCTCCACTTGGCCACAGAGCTGCTCCACTTGAGCAGTTGGCAGTTGAGCTGCTTCGATCAAAGGGCAGTGAAGAGGAGCTGTTGGAGGAGGAGGAGGTGTTACTCATTCATTTTCTACCCTCAGCATTACCCAGCTGGTCCTGCGAAAGCGAAGCCTGGCCCTCAAGGAATTATATTTCAACTGGTAGCGGGGGTTGAGGACACCGAAGCCGAGAGAAGACTTTGACTCACGACCTGATCATGATACTGTTGGATAGACTGTCATGATCCATGGGTATTTATGGTTCTCAGGGATATATCCTAATGTTCCCTGACCTGAGAAGCCAACTTTTCTCTTGTATCCGAGACACGTTAAAAATAATGACCAGATTGCCAGGGAATAGAAGAGCATTTTAACGTTCCCAGAGGATGAATTTTTCCCATTATCTCTCTTTATGTGCCAAACTTATCATTTTTTGGGCACACTATTGGAAAAAGTTTGGGTTTTTTTGCTTCATCCAACTCTATTTAGAGGTATGGTGTGCAGGTAATGAACACATTTGTGACAAGTTAATGGACAAAATAACTCAATGAAGAAAAATAACAAATTCAGATCTGTCATATACTTATAAATAGTTTGCCAATGCTAATCAGATACATAGACCACTATTGTCAGTCGACTGCTTGTGCTCGCAGGGCTCTGCCAAGTTTACCGATTTACCAGATGTGCAGTATTCTGTGCAGGTGGTTAGTGGAAGAAAAAAAAAATTGTCAAAACTCGAAATTGACTAAAAAATATGTGACAATTATAGCCAAAAGGCTTTCTCATGTCTTCATATTACAGTTTACAATTGATGAGTAATACCCACCCAACTGTCTCCACTTACTGTGGATTTTTTCTGTACAAATCAGACCACAAGTCTTTATCGAGACTGAGTTTAAACGTAACACAGCCCTATCTCTCATAAATCACATTCCTATACAATAAACTGCACTCGCAATCAGAATTTGATGGACACATATTGTCTGCCAGATTAAATCTGTTTGTGATGAATCATATCGTCACCACTTTCCAACTGTCACTCCTTTTCACCCAACCCATATTAAATGGGGTGGGACTAACTCACCCTGGAAACCTCATACATGAAGAAGCTTCGAACATATTGTAAAAGGGTCATACCTTAACCCAAGCATTGCAGTTTTCCTGAACCTTAGCCTAACCAGAGATGGATGTCTGGGTGTA
>NW_007579638.1:69189-113273 GCF_000690725.1 Stegastes partitus | reverse complement strand
TTTTTTGGAGTTCTACTTCACTCAGAAATGTGTTTTGTTTATTATGGGTTCACTTGGATGTTTGACTTTCACTGTACAGACTCACATGTGAGCAGATTCTGACATTAGACGGCTGTTTTTTTATATTTATCCACTGAAGGGGGGAAAGTTTGTCTGTGTTCCCCTCAGAAATTATATATTTTTGCTCCTTTAATTAATGAAAGTGTCTCATGTCCCCAGAATGTGTCCTTTGATTTGGTTCATTTTACCATAACGGCATAACCCCTGGTTTTAACCCTGTTCTAAACGGACTGCTTTAGTGCCTCTAGATTTAAATTTAAATACAATTAAGCTTAAATACAGTAAGAAGACTGTCTCTGTGTCTGTGGTTAAAATCGGCGGCTGACACAGATGTGGTTGAGTGTTTGAGATGTGGAGTTTCCATCACTCTTAACTTTCTCTCTGAGGTATTATTATACATAGAGGTAGCGCCAAATTCACTGCACAGCTGTTATATGGTATGGTATTAATATGACCAACATATTGGGCCTTTGTTCTTTATTCTTATTCATCTTATTATTATTGTTTCAGTGTGGAACAGGTGCACAACACATTTCACTGCCATGTATAACTGTGTTTGTGACCGATAAAGACCTTGAAAATCTTTAAATCTTTAAAAAACAGTTTGTACAAGCATTGGTTTGTTGCACCACATCTGATCAGCAGCCAATCATGATCCAGTCTGAAATACACTGAAAATCCATTTTTAAGCAAAGTAGGACATATCTTGTGTCTGAAAGTTATAGAAATATTCAAAAATCAATGCGGGAGTCGACGTACCAGCCAGAGACTACAATGTGAGGCAGAGTATTTTTATGTCTGGAAGCACGTCTGGACGAGAACCTTTTATTTAAAGTAATTTTAGAAGCCATTTGCTGTGACTCATCCCTAAAAAACAGTCATGAGACCAGAATGAAGGCATGTTTTGTGGGTTTGTCGTGCGATGACGTTCACAACAACTCCAGAGAACTGTCATCTAACTTTTTTTGTTTTTTTCCCAACCCCTCCTTTTGTCGTGCAGGCCGTGCGGTTGGAGAGCGGATGGTCGGATCGAGTGCGCTACATGGTCGTTATCTACACCAGCGGCCATCAGGACACGGAGGAAAACATCGTCCTGGGAATGGACTTCACCGACAAAGACAGGTGGTTAATATCTCTGCAGCTGCATGTTTTGTACGTTTCAATCTGAATATTAGTTGAAATGATGTTCTTGTGATCCGCAGTAAAAATTGCTCCATTGGGATGGTGCTGCCGCTGTGGAGCGACACCAACATACATTTAGACGGAGATGGGTGAGTCACAAAGCTGCTAGTGGATCCAGAACACATTAATGTCTATTTCTTTGCTCACACGTTTAGGTTGTTGTCCACATTTTTAGGATTTACTGCCCACCAGTGGCAGAGGAGCGACTCGCACACATTTTTGTCTGGGTTCTTGCTGACCTGTTAACATTGTCGCTGCCTCTGTGTGCTGGAGGAATGTTCCACTGGTTGGTGTCCTGAATAGTCCCATGAACGAGCCCCGTCCAGTCTGTGTTTACATCCCCCCTCGTCGCTCTTCATCTCCGACCAAACTCCTCCTCATCTTCTTCTTCTTCTTCCTCCTCAGAGGCTTCAGTGTGAACACAGCAGGGCGGTCGCATGTCTTCAAGCCTGTTTCTGTGCAGGCCATGTGGTGAGTAAGTTCCTCATGTTTACCTGGGAGTCGTGTTTTTGTTCATGTTCTCAGAAAAACACTGGATGAATGTTGGTTCTGAGATTTTTGCTTTACATTTATCAAATTTTTGGAGCATTTGTACCACCTTCGAGGCATGTTTTCTGGACTTTTTGTGCCCATTTCTTGAGGTGTCATACACAGTTAATGTGAATATAAATTAGAACTTAAGGATTTTGTACATTTAAAGAAAAAAAAAAGCACACTGCTATATTTTTATGTCTCTGTGGAGTGGACCAGTGAACTCGATATTTAAAATAGAGGCTCCACAAAACGGGAGAGAAATAACTGTTAGATTTTTGCCCAGCATTAACATACTGTCAAAATACTAGCAGTTATTTGTCATTTCAACCAATTCCAATCCACAAATACACATTCACTACAGTACAAAATCATATTCCGGTTATTCCTCACTTCCCTGATGGACGTCTGGATACGAGATTTGGACGCTAATCGGATTCCTGAGTTGCTAAATTCTGCTAAATTCTGAATATATATTTAAAAAACAAGCTTTCATCCTGTAGACTTCCAGCAATTTAAGGGTAATTTCACTGCACACAGATATAACAGAGACATCCATAAGCTTGTTTTGAAAATTAGAGGTCAAGTGCCGCCTCCTAAAACTGAATTAGGCCTTAAACTTTGTGTTAAAATCACAAATTTAGATTTATTTTAACATAACTAGACTCAATTATGTTGGTTTGGTAAAATAATAACCAACTCTTGTATATTTGATTTGATTATTTTCCCCTGTGATGACACTGCTGGTTCAGATTTGACATTCACGCGCCACCTGCTGGCCAGTTGTCATTATTACCACTAAAGCCTTCTGTGCTCCTTAAACATTCCATCCATCTTGCTGACAGTGGTTTTTGGTGGTCAGGAGTTTATGCTCTGTGCTATGGCAGGTCCGCCCTGCAGGTCCTCCACAAGGCATGCGAGGTGTCGCGCCGGTTCAACTACTTCCCAGGGGGCATCGCTCTCACGTGGATGGCCTTCTACGAGAGCTGCATCACCTCGGAGCAAAGCTGCATCAATGAGTGGAACGCTATGACCGACCTGGAGACCACCCGGTCGGACTCTCCCACCATGTTCGTCGACCGGTGAGACCCCACAGAGAACTTCAGTGTCGTATATTAACAAAGACAAGCAGGTGGTCATTTGTTTGAGGCATTCCCACTACTTATGTCTGTAGAGGAAAAGGACTTTAAGCAGTTACAAGCTGATTTCATGTCTGATTTTCTCCTCATATGTCCAAACAGATTAGCTGAGTTCTAACATCCCCAGCACATCTATGTCAGTAGTCAGTATAGCAGATTTCAATGCTTTGGACACTAGCTGTTTCTATCGTTTCCCTACATGGGTGGAAACATGTTTCACTGTCCTGCTAATTTTCATCCAGACAGCAGCACTGATGTGTTGACTTCTTACACGCAGGCCGACTGAGCGAGAGAGGACGGAGTGTCTCATTAAAGCCAAATTACGCAACATCATGATGTTCCAGGACCTGGAAAACATCACCTCCAAGGAGGTACGTGCCAAATCAACACCTTGAAAATGTGTCTAATTGCTTTAAATCTTTTTTGAAAGCTGGACCAAAAAAAAGACATTTTTAAAGATGACAATTAGCTGTGTTAAACGTTAGATTTAGTTTCTAGTAGCAGGACTTTGTTTTTATGCATTCTGACTAAAGGCATCATTTAAAGTCTTCTGTATGTTTGTAAAAGTTATTTCACCGTAACCCTCCGAACTACAAAACCTATCAGCAGGTTTGAAAAGCATTATATCTTTAAAAATAACTAAATAAATGCTGATATTACGTTATTAATAAGAGCCAGAAACTGTAAACATAGAAAGAATCACCAGATTTTCAACTTTAAGATCCTAATCTGTGACATTCTGTTCAAAAATCACTTTATTTTATGTCTCATTTAGAGATGTGTCAAAAATAAACCATTTGCATTTATACATTTTATATATTCTTTGGTACAACTGTGAAGCCATCAGTGAAGTTGCAACAAAGCTGAAGGATGTTTAGGCCGAAATGAAGGCTGTTTTCAGAGGTTAGATAGGAGACAGTATAGAAACAAATAAAAAATGTCAGTAGTAAAGTATCTATTTTATGTAGAGTTACCTTTTCTTAGTATTGGTAAAACCTGCGGTCATTTATTGTCCATGTTGATTTCTGATTTTCTCATTTTTGTAAAATAAATAATCAAAGAAATTCAACTTTCGTTTCGTCATATTGAACAAAACACACATTTGAGTTCTGTTAACTTCTAGCCATGACTGAGTTGTTTCCATGAAGGTACAGGACTTTATATTGTAGTAGATAAATTACCCCACAGTGAGTGAACACATGTGTCAGGACCAAAACGTGTCCAGAAACTGCTTGGAGCTGAGAGGGTTAAATAAAGATAAGGGAATAATTCATTTCAAAACAAAAGCACTACTACTACTATACTCACTGTGGGAGATGCTCTGTGAAACATGCTTTTCCTGGTAAATCCTTCTCCTCAGATCCGTAACGAGCTGGAGCAGCACATGAGCTGCAACCTCAAAGAATACAAGGAGTTCATAGACAACGAGATGCTTCTGATCCTCGGCCAGATGGACAAGGCCACGCTCATTTTTGATCACGTTTATTTGGTGAGTTGTTTCGTCTTTACCGTTTGCTTCCTCTCATTGTGGTTTCTTTACTAAACTGCAGCGATTCTTCTGATTATTCTGAAACGTTTCTGCTTTTATTCCTGTGCAGGGCTCTGAGTGGAATGCTTCTAACCTGGAAGAGCTGCGGGACTGTGGGTGAGCTGAAAGATTTCATCCTCAGTGTTTTATTCTTCTCACAGTTTTTAGCTATTTCTCTCTGAAATTTGCTAACATGTGTAAATAGAGTTCATCCACTTTTCTGTGGAAATAACCAGCAGGTTACTGAAATAGTTAGATTACTTGTATTTGACAAGATGCTTTACAATTTGACATATTTCAACTCTCATTTAATAAAAGTTGTTACTATAAAATTGAATGCAACTCCAATCTGTTGCGCTTGATGCAAAGTTATGCAGGAAAACAATTTCCAACAAGTTGCAAAATTATGTTTTCTCTTCAAATAGCACATGAAAACTGTGTTGGTTCACATGCAGATGCTGTGCTGCACCTTATCCTCAGATTAGGAAACATAATTTTAACTGCACGCTGCATTTATCCCAGTAATTTAATGAATTAATGTCACAGTTTGGCACACAGAGAATAAACTACAGTTAGGGTTAGCTGCGTCGTCAGTGCTGCAGCCATTCAGATTATGTGTAATTTGTGCTAACAGTGACACTAAG
Source organism: Stegastes partitus (assembly GCF_000690725.1). Taxonomy (NCBI): domain Eukaryota; kingdom Metazoa; phylum Chordata; class Actinopteri; family Pomacentridae; genus Stegastes; species Stegastes partitus. The sequence goes on along the minus strand of NW_007579638.1, from coordinate 108,189 downwards.
GGGATGAAACGAGCATGTTGTTGTTTTGGTTGACAGGGTGGGTTACATTCTGAATGTAACCAGAGAGATCGACAACTTCTTCCCGGGGATGTTCTCTTATCACAACGTCCGAGTGTACGACGAGGACGCCACCGACCTGCTGGCTCACTGGAACGACACCTACAACTTTATTGTCAAAGCCAAGTGAGAGCCGTCACATCAAACAAACCAGTCAGCTCACATGTTTTGGTTACACTGGACAGAATATAGATTGTCAACTACAACAGCAGGCTGTTACTGAAGCTGTGTTTGGTCAGAGTTTGTGCTTTGGTATTAATAGAAGGTGTTTTTAGTCATAATCTTATTTAGTTTGACAGACTCACATCATGCATTCTCTCCCACTACTGGGGCCGCGATCACACAAGACATATTCTTGTCCTCCCCAAACGCAAGTCGTGGTTGTGAGTTGTGCCAGTAACAGCGATCAGTTTGGTTGCTATGCAACTGTCTGACCATGTTAACCTGAGGTGAAAAAGGATGTATGTAAAAATAAAATAGAAAAGATCAAGTTGAGATTTGTAGCGTGCTCATAGCTACGTCCAGAAATAAACAGATGTATCTGCTAATCTATTGGATTTGACTCAATATTTTAATATTACACTGTGCTATTGTCAACTAAAATAGAACATAAATGATTTTTTTTCCTGTCCAATAGGAAGAATAATTCAAAGTGCCTGGTGCACTGTAAGATGGGGGTGAGCCGGTCTGCCTCTACAGTTATTGCCTATGCAATGAAGGAGTACGGCTGGTCTCTGGAGAAAGCCTACAACTTTGTCAAGCAGAAACGGAGTATAGCTCAGCCAAACGCTGGCTTCATGAGACAGCTGGCAGAATATGAGGGAATCCTGGACGCCAGGTAAGCAGGTCTACAGCTGAGTTCAGATCTGTGTAGTTTTTTGTTACTGAGGTGGAGTGAAGAGCCTAAGATGTGATAGTGATGATACACATGCTGCTGGCGTTACCAGAGTGTCCCAAGTCTTCCTTTCCTTTATAGCAAACAGCGTCACAACAAGCTCTGGAGGCCCGAAACAGACGAGGAGGGAGCAGATGATTTGCAAGCGTCCGGCCACTGTACCGGTGGAGAGGAGATGCCAGTGCTCAGAGAGGAGGCCTGGGGAGGCTGCGGGGCGTCTCCCTGCAGGGGCATGGGTCTGGAGATGGAGCCCCTCGACTCTCTCAACTATAATTATTACTTCAGGCGTTTGTCAGACTCTGCACTCGACAGTGAGCCCTCCACCCCAGTGCGAGGTCCCCCTCTGCTAGGTATGGAGAGGGTTTTCATTGAGATTGAAGACGTGGAAAGAGATGCCCTGCTGGAGGATGAAGGTTTCCCCATGGCCCATCTAGCCCTACCCGGGGAGGGCACAGCAGCTCAGACCTGCGGGCGCCTTGATCCCCTGGAGGACATGAGGCTGAGGCTCGAGTTCAGCACTTTGGAGGAAGAGGATGAGGAAGAAGCCAAGAAAGAGGAAGCTGAGATGGCAGCCTTGGCTCAAACCCCTGGAAATTCAGATGCGAAGGAGGCTGAGAGAAGCGAGGAGAGCCGGTTAGGCTTAGCCAATCTGAACACCAACAACAGCAACCGTCTTGCCGCCAAACGCAGCTGTCCCGCAGCTTTTGATGTGAGTTAAGAAAATGTTTCCATGCCAGCAGTAAATTAAATGTTATTTACTACTTCTGCATGCCACTGACCGTACACTGTGTTCTGTTCTCGTTTTGATCCATTTAGGACAGTGCTAGTACAGGAAACCCTTTAAAAGTGAAGCCTTCCTACCAGTCCTGTAAAGACTGCATGCGTCTACCACAAGGGCGGCGCTGTGACCGTCCAGCAGGAGGCCGCTCCCACCGCCTTAACCCCTCCCGCCACTGCACCGTCCCCTCCATATGCATAGATCCGCCCGGGACAAATTTTGCTTCCACCCCTCTTCTGCAGTCTCTGCCGACCCCTTCAGTCGCCCCACCTAACCTGGTCCAGCCCTGTGCTCATCTGTACCGCTGTGCCACCTGCACCCCGAGCGTCGCATCAGTACCACTAACCAACCAACAGAAACTGGCCTCGCCCATGAACTGTGAGGAGACGCCTCCTGACCGCAGCTCAGTGGAGACGGAGGACATGGACGAACCACAGGGGGGCGACGTGGGAGAGCAGGTGCTAAGGGAGAGCGCCGAGGCCATCGACGCCACTGAACCTGGTGGTTTAGTGGAGCTCCCGCAGCAGGCTCTGGCTCTACAAATGCCAGGACTGGGGATAGAGTTTGGTCTGGAACTGATGCGACAAAGGGCAGAGCAGCTTGAGAAGATGCCAAGCCTGGCCATGGAGGGCCAGCTCCCAGTCGGGCCTCTGCCTTAACACAACGGCTGGAAGCACAGACGAGAAGGAGGAAGTGGAACACCACTGCCTCAACTACTGTGATGGCTGTGAGATATTAGATAACCACTGCTGCGGTGTCGTACCAGACGTGAAGCTCTGCTCTGCTGACCTCTGCTGTAATGTCTTGGCCTCCTGGCTCAGTTTGAACAAACTGCAGCAGCTCTCTGAGCGCCCTGTCATCGACTGAAGGGATTAAGATCCACAAGAGGCTGGATGTTTTCGCCATGTGCTAAAGGCCTCGATGCTTCTGGCTGTGTCAGGATGGAAAACTTTCTCGCGTCCTTCATCTGTCCCTCAGATGTAACTGAGGCCCATCTGGGCTATTTGAACCTTCCTGCCCCACCACACATGCGGGATCATCACCACATCCCAGTGGAGATGACGCTGCCATTTGACCTTCAACGGACAGGTTTGGCAAGACAGTGGTGGTTTGTAAGATCTAGTTGTTGTTCCTTTCTGATTCCTGACAGTGCTATAGTTAGCACATTAATGTTGATGAAAAGAAAATTACCTGAAGTCACATGCTTCTGTCAGTGTACTGTATGTTTTCAATCCAACTCATCAACAGTATTCAAGAAGGAGCTCAGTGAATATTTACTGTTCGATCGCATCTCCTCACGTTGCCCCCCGATATCTGAATCCTCACTTCACTTCCCTGCTGCAGCTGCTTTTGCATCACGAGAGGGCATTTCACGTGAAAGCATAGGATTTTTTTTTTTAAAAAAGGACCACGTGCGAGCCTTTTTCTGCCTCTTTGTAAAGCATCGTACCTCGGACCACAAGCATCTCGGACTGTTTTGGTCAAAGACTGTTTTGTTCTCTCTGCTCAGTGGCTGGTTCACCCTGACCTCCTCCAATAAAACTTAATGTAATCATGTACTTAAAGCGCTCAGTTTAGCCCACGCATGACTCTGCAGTATTACAAAACATATCCTCGACATGTTTAGACAGAAAAATAATCAAGTCGTCTCTCATTTTTACTCAGTTTTTTTAAATCTATCGATCGCACTGTAAGTAACAACGAAGGGTGCAACGCTTCATCCGACGGACCCCGAGAATGATGGAAGGAAAGCTCGCTGGAAGAAATTACGACACATCGACTCTGGTCAGACAGTCTCTGACGTAACCAAAGCCATATCATGTTGCCATATCATGCTTTCTCCGGCGATAAGCATGGCTCATTTCATTTTTCGGTCACCTATTGAACAAAAACTACCTTCCCGTCGACCTACAGATATTTGCACACTGTTCATATATATAGATTTAGCACTCGAGCACAACTCTAGTACGCATTCACACAGCGCACAGACACAGTTCAGCTAATTCATTCGAGCACACTAAACCCGAAACAGAGACGTCTGAAATAACATCTAATAACGTCTTGCAGTGGAGTCCATCCCTGTGTACAGTAATCATCAGACAGTCAACAGCTGTACATTGTGTTGATAATTTTAAAACTTCAGTCACTGATATATAAAAATTTTAAAATATATCTTCTTAGCACACACACAGGTTTTGACACTCCTACAATCGGTCTACGAATCCTCATATTTCAAGGTTTTGTACAAATAGCCTGCTGCATTTTTTTTTTTTTTTTTTGGTGAAAATTGTGCCACCAATCCAAAGTTGCTGTGCCACAAGGTGTTACAGGTTTTTTTTTTTTTTCTGTTTTGGTTGATGATGTGTTCTCACTGTTTTTTGGCACGCTGGGTGTGCTGGAAAGGTAACCGAACGAGGCCTGTGCAGGAAGAAGCACATGCAAGTTGTATTTACTGTGTTTGAAGGTCTGAGCGCTTCAGGAGAAATGAAAACTGTGCAAAGAATGAATGCAATTTTTTATTTTTTTTTTAATTATCTTGAAGTAAGGTTTTTTTTTTTTTGGCGTTATTTTTATTTTTCTAGATTTAGTTCTTTCTTTAATTAGATGAGTAGAAACTTAGACAACAACGCACCCTCTGTTCCTTCTCCTACCTTAACTGAATTCGAGGGAGCTGCAGGTTTGCTCCACTAATTCGATTTAAACATTTTGGTTTCCCCTTTAACTTGTTCTTTCCTTCACGTGGCCATTTGACCGTTATAAGGCACTTAAAGAAAGCTGCTGAAATCACACACTTTTGAAATAGAACCTTTTCAATCTAAAAAAAAAATAAAATGCAAATAAGAAAAGTTACCGAGTGGAAAGCTTTGCTAAAGGCTGTGAAAGACGGATTAAAATACTTGTCTGGGCAAAATTAGTTGCAGTCTTGCCAAAAGTTAGATGAAAACATTGACACCACTCCTATCGAAGTATGAAGCTAGCAAGCAGCCAGTTAGCTTAGCTTAGCATGGAGACTGTAAACAGCTACTCTTTCAAAAGAAGTGCTGGAATAGTTGTATATATTTAGCTTTAATGTGAAACTAGTGAGATGTCACGTGTTAATTAGTGAGCTAACGAGCCACATTATGCTAACAGTTAGCTTAGCTTAGCATAAAGACTAGAAAGCAGCTAGTGTGGCTATTTGGCTCACTAATTAACACCTTACATCTCATTAGTTTCGCATTAAAGCTAAGTATAAAACAATTCCAGCACTTCTTTTGAAAGAGTAGCCATTTACAGTCTTCATGCTAAGCTAAGCTAACTGGCTGTAGCTTGACCAACTCTAAGCAGGTAAGCAAACTTCCAAAAATGTCAAACTATTCCATTAAAATATGAACATCATGATTCTAATTTATTCTCAGTACGCTAATGCTCTCGACAGGCGGCTAAATCCTTGCGTCCCGTGACCACAGTACGACGTTTGGTTTGTTTCGCTTCGTGTTTTGAACTTTGTTTTTTTTTTGTATTTAAGTGCCTTAACCTCGGCCTTAGCTCTGTCATAAAGCATCACAGGCTTTGCAAAGTTTCTGTGAGTGTGTTGATGGTCTGGCTTTTTTTGTACATTACTTAACCCCTCACTTCCTAATAATAACCATACGATGTATAAGTCGGCATATATGATATTCTGTATGCAAACACACACACACACACACGGACTCATCCACAGCAGCCTCCTCTCCCTCAATACACACACACACACTTGATGGACTTCCATTTATTAATAGCCTATAATGATATTGTATTTGTTTGATATTGTTGAGACTTGTGGTACATTGTATTGGTTCAATAGCTGGCTGAAGAACCTTAATTGCTGGAATGAGAACTATCATTTACATTAAAAAAATATCACATAGAATGGATTCTTTGAAATTTTACCAGTCTGTATATATATTTTTTTTGTCTACAATTTGCTATTTGAGTACATTAGCTTGCAGACGTGGTCAATATTAAGAAAAGTACTGATGATGATGATGATGATGACGCTACCGTGTATTGAGAAGCACTCATGATTAAGTTCTCGTGTTTGTACCACAGCTAAAAAAAAAAAAACTCTCTCTATATATATATCATCTCTAATTTAGGCAAATGTTTTCCGGCTCTATTAAAAATGGCTTAATTTTTTTATTGCATTAGTCGCAGGCAGCAGACATCAACATGACAATCCTACTGAAGAGCCACAGGACATTAAGGCGGTGTGTAATTCTGAAGGGGGTCCGGGTATTTATTGAGTGTATTTATCGAGCACAAGTCTGCCCCAAAGCATGTGAGCTTGAGATGAGTGAAAAATGTAGAAAATGTAAAACCTCCCTGGGAGTACAGATTTTCTTACATTGTTTTTATTTTTTATTTTTTGTTAACCTTCGTGTACTGTACTGTACATTGCCAATGTTCATGTGTATGCACTTTTTTTTTCTTTTTTTAATTTCTTTTTTTTTTTACATTTTGTTAAAATTGTGTCCAGTCTAATGTTTATCATGGAAATAAACGATTTCCTCTGCATAATCTGATCATTCGGTTAAGTTGATTTTTGCATGCGTTAAATGGAGGCAGCTCCGTGGATTTACATATTTTGGACCAAAAAAAGGATTTTAATGTAAAAACTTGTACAGGAGTTTGTGTTTAAGGACAATTGTGTTAAATAAAATGTTGCTTAGATACAGTTATTCTCAACCATCACTCCTACATATAATAATCATTAAGGACCTCCCTCTAGTGAAAATCAAGTTTTTTACCTTGTTTTTTATTTTTATTTTTATTTTTTAATACACTAGAGCAGTGGTTCTCAAACTAGGGGTTGGGACCCCCATGGGGGTCCCAAGATAATTTCAGAGGGTCGCCAGATCATTGTAAAAATAAATAAATAAATAAAATAAAGCCTACATTTATCAAATATATTTGCATTAGGGCTGTCAAAATTTAAAGTGTATACTTCTTCCCACTCCTTTTTAAACTTGTTAATGTTATGATTTGATTATGTGATATTATTATTCTTTTTTGCTCTTTTTTCTAATTATTTTCTTTTGTTTTTATGTTATGTTCCCTTTCATGTGTTCAAAATTAATTCAATTCATTCATTCATTCAAAAGAATATTAACATGTTAATGTACAGAGATTAATCTGTGGAATTAACACATTAATTTTTAATGTTATTACTCATGATGTATGAGAAATTCAAATTGGGGGGGTCATGAACACAAACTTATGTTATCTTGGGGTTCTCAAAAACTTTGAGAACCACTGGACTAAAGGCCACATTATGAGTGAAATAAGTAGTTATTGATGTGACTGAGCATTTACGCCTTTAAACTGCAGCGTCCTGATGACAGCATCAAAAACACAGATTTTAGCGGTTTCATATGGAACAAACTAAGGAACCAATCTGGTTTCTTGTAGAATCTCTGTATCATTATTCATCACTCCTTACATTCCAAGTTGCCATTGTGTAGCATGCAGTAGCTTTACAGTATTTGAGCAGAGTTGTAGGTGAGCTGGTGTGCTTGGGCTGCAGCGAGCTGTGGCAAAGCAAGTGGCGAAAAAGGCGGGGATTTAATACGGGTGCACATTTTAAGGAGGCCACAGTGAAGAGTTACTAATGTGTACGCCATTTTAAAGAAGGAAGGGATTATTTTCTAATTTTTTTAAATCATCATTTGTAACTTCCATACAAAGAGATGAAACTTTGGGGGCTCAAGCAATGACAGAAGAGAGACTTTAAAATAAAACACCAGCTCTAAATAAGCGCAGACAGATGATAACTGTCAAGCCAGACGTTTGCAGTTTTGCTCGATCAAAATATTTATGGCTATTTTTACATGTAAGCTGAAGTAGTGCAGCTGCCGATGGAGCAGTACGATAAGAGCAGGCATAATAATGTGTTCATTCCACTACAGGAGAGACTGCAATTAGATATAAAACATACAGTATGTGGACAAATCCGTATAAGCATTAGCAATCAGGTAATATTAACAAAAACCCAATATCATGCATCCCTAATAATAACTAGAGGGACTTTAGGTGGAAAATATCACCAGATCTGTATCTGAGGCACCTGCTTTTTTGTTTGTGTTTGTTTTTTTTGCAANAGTGGTTCTCAAACTAGGGGTCGGGACTCCCATGGGGGTCCCAAGATAATTTCAGGGGGTCTAGATCATTTTAAAAATAAAATAAAGCCAACATTTTTTTCAAATAAATTTGTATTAGGGCTGTCAAAATTTAAATTTTTCAAACTTGTTAATATTATGATTTGATTTATGTGATGGTATTATTCTTTTTTGCTCTTTTTTCTAATTATTTTCTTTTGTTTTTATATTATTTTCCCTTTCATTTGTTCAAAATAAATTCAATTCATTCATTTATTCAAAAGAATATTAACATTTTAATGTAAAGAGATTAATTTGTGGAATTAACACATTACTTTTTAATGCATTAATGCACAAATAACAAAGTTATTACTCATAGTGTATTAGAAATTCAAATTGGGGGGGTCATGAACACAAACTTATGTTATCTTGGGGGTCGTGGCTCAAAAACTTTGAGAACCGCTGCACTAGATGTCACATTATGAGTGAAATAAATAGTTATTGATGTGACTGAGCATTTACGCCTTGAAACTGCAGCGTACTGATGACAGCATCAAAAACAGATTTTAAGGCTTTCACATGGAACAAACTAAGGAACCAATCTTGTTTCTTGTAGAATCTCTGTATCCTTATTCATCACTTCAATATTACAAGTTGCCGTTGTGTAGCCTACACTAGCTTTACAGCGTTTGAGCAGAGTTGTAGGTGAGCTGGTTTGCTTGAGCTGCAGCGAGCTAGCTGTGGCGAAGCGGGTGGCGAAAGAGGCGGGGATTTAATACGGGTGCACATTTTAAGTAGGCAACAGTGAAGAGTTACCAATGTGTAAGCCATTTTAAAGAAGGAAGGGATGATTTTCTCATTTTTTGTCATTTGTAACAAAGACATGAGACTTTGGGGGCTCAAGCAATGACAGAAGAGAGACTTTAAAATAAAACATCAGCTCTAAATAAACTCAGACAGATAATAACAGTCAAGCCAGACGTTTGCAGTTTTACTCGATCAAAATATTTATGGCGATTTTTACATGGAAGCTGAAGTAGTGCAGCTGCTGATAGAGGTATACGATCAGAGCAGACATAATAATGTGTTCATTCCACTACAGGAGAGACTGCAATTAGATATAAAACATACAGTATAGTATTAGCATTAGCAATCAGCTAATATTAACAAAAACCCAATATCGTGTGTCCCTAATAATAACTAGAGGGACTTTAGGTGGAAAATATCACCAGATCTGTATCTGAGGCACCTGCTTTTTTGTTTGTGTTTGTTTTTTTTGCAATGTACTGTACCCTGTTGATGAATTGAATCTGTCTGCTTCTGGCCTTCACTTGCTCTTTTAGTTAAATGGACAGAGCAGAAAGGCCTCTTATTGAATTAGTCAAATGAAGCCAGTCTGACATCACGGGGCAGGTGACAGCTGAAGGAGAACATCTCACAGAAGGTCCAGCAGAACGACAGGCGGGAACGTCGGCGTGAAACAGCCACTTCAGTGAGTATATACCTGTTGTAACCTCTCGTTTTGGATGTTTTTATGTCAGTGTAGCTGCTTATTAGATAACGCGAGGGCGGACAGGTAGCTGTTTGAAAGGAAAAATCATTCAGAGTTAGAATTGACTGTCAGGGTAAATGTTGAAGCAAAGTTTTCTACTTTAACGTGAGAACTTATTTCATTTAAGTTGTCAAAAGGTGCATCTGCATTGTATACGTGTCGTCTAAACATACTGAAATATATTATTAAAGCTGAAGAAAGTGCATAAATTCACCGCGCCACCTTAAACTTTATCTCTCAGCGTCAGTTAGAAGTCCCGCCTCACACAGCGCTATGGAAATTTTACTGCCAAACTAGATTCTGAATATCATCCTGATGTACTGGCAGTTTGAATTTGGAGCTTAGAGAGTTAAAAGGAAAGTATTTTGTTTGGGAAAAAAAATCACAAAGCCTATCGTGAGAGTGGCCTAATAGTTTGTGTACTCTAAGTCACAAGTCTCTTATAAAGCTGTGCGCTTACTATTGGAAGCATGAGAGACACAAGAAGAGGGAATGGAAAGAGAGAGAGACTGAGGGAGAGGGGAGGGTTTCACAAGCCAATGTCACAGATGCCTCCCACTGCTGCCATTATAACACATCCATCCCAAAATAACACTCTGGATACAGTAAAGCTGCAAGTCAAGTCGGTGGATTGTTGTCAGCCTGAAACCATAAAACCAGAGCTGCAGTCCGTCAAACACAAAAGCTCCTTTACATGGAAAAGAATACAGTCGTTCTCTCATCATCCCAACAGTGCCATCTATGTCACACAATTATTAATACGTTTATAGGCAATTTAAGTACATTATTAGGTATTAAGTAACTGTAAATATATGACTTTTTTCCACCTGTTGTAGCCGTCCATGTGGTGTCCATTATTTTTGGCCAAGCTGACTTTAGACATGTGGTGTTCAAGTGTTACAGCTGATTTAAGATGTTAATATACAATATTTTTGTATTCAAGTTATATTAAAATTCAAAGCTACGCCACAAACGTTCCGTGTTTGTAAAGAAATTAAGAGTTATGAGTTGAAATCAGTCACTTCTGCTTCATAATTGATCTTTATGGCAACAAAGTTATAATAATAATAATAATAATAATTAGAAGTAAAAAAGTTCATATAGCAGCTTGACATTTTATATCTGTAAGATATACAGATTAAGCCTAAAGGAAGTGCGTGTTTCTACAAAACAACTGCACCAATACTTTCCTTTTTTCTTTTTTTCCCCATTTGTAGAAGAAGTATTCATAGTGCCAACTCGCAATGTAAAACTACTCCATTACAAGTAAAAGTCCTGCATAAAAAATTCCTGCGTAAGTAAAAGTATGTAAGTATTANAGGCAGCTCCGTGGATTTACATATTTTGGACCAAAAAAAGGATTTTAATGTAAAAACTTGTACAGGAGCTTGTGTTTAAGGACAATTGTGTTAAATAAAATGTTGCTTAGATACAGTTATTCTCAACCATCACTCCTACATATAATAATCATTAAGGACCTCCCTCTAGTGAAAATCAAGTTTTTTACCTTGTTTTTTATTTTTATTTTTATTTTTTAATACACTAGAGCAGTGGTTCTCAAACTAGGGGTTGGGACCCCCATGGGGGTCCCAAGATAATTTCAGAGGGTCGCCAGATCATTGTAAAAATAAATAAATAAATAAAATAAAGCCTACATTTATCAAATATATTTGCATTAGGGCTGTCAAAATTTAAAGTGTATACTTCTTCCCACTCCTTTTTAAACTTGTTAATGTTATGATTTGATTATGTGATATTATTATTCTTTTTTGCTCTTTTTTCTAATTATTTTCTTTTGTTTTTATGTTATGTTCCCTTTCATGTGTTCAAAATTAATTCAATTCATTCATTCATTCAAAAGAATATTAACATGTTAATGTACAGAGATTAATCTGTGGAATTAACACATTAATTTTTAATGTTATTACTCATGATGTATGAGAAATTCAAATTGGGGGGGTCATGAACACAAACTTATGTTATCTTGGGGTTCTCAAAAACTTTGAGAACCACTGGACTAAAGGCCACATTATGAGTGAAATAAGTAGTTATTGATGTGACTGAGCATTTACGCCTTTAAACTGCAGCGTCCTGATGACAGCATCAAAAACACAGATTTTAGCGGTTTCATATGGAACAAACTAAGGAACCAATCTGGTTTCTTGTAGAATCTCTGTATCATTATTCATCACTCCTTACATTCCAAGTTGCCATTGTGTAGCATGCAGTAGCTTTACAGTATTTGAGCAGAGTTGTAGGTGAGCTGGTGTGCTTGGGCTGCAGCGAGCTGTGGCAAAGCAAGTGGCGAAAAAGGCGGGGATTTAATACGGGTGCACATTTTAAGGAGGCCACAGTGAAGAGTTACTAATGTGTACGCCATTTTAAAGAAGGAAGGGATTATTTTCTAATTTTTTTAAATCATCATTTGTAACTTCCATACAAAGAGATGAAACTTTGGGGGCTCAAGCAATGACAGAAGAGAGACTTTAAAATAAAACACCAGCTCTAAATAAGCGCAGACAGATGATAACTGTCAAGCCAGACGTTTGCAGTTTTGCTCGATCAAAATATTTATGGCTATTTTTACATGTAAGCTGAAGTAGTGCAGCTGCCGATGGAGCAGTACGATAAGAGCAGGCATAATAATGTGTTCATTCCACTACAGGAGAGACTGCAATTAGATATAAAACATACAGTATGTGGACAAATCCGTATAAGCATTAGCAATCAGGTAATATTAACAAAAACCCAATATCATGCATCCCTAATAATAACTAGAGGGACTTTAGGTGGAAAATATCACCAGATCTGTATCTGAGGCACCTGCTTTTTTGTTTGTGTTTGTTTTTTTTGCAATGTACTGTACCCTGTTGATGAATTGAATCTGTCTGCTTCTGGCCTTCACTTGCTCTTTTAGTTAAATGGACAGAGCAGAAAGGCCTCTTATTGAATTAGTCAAATGAAGCCAGTCTGACATCACGGGGCAGGTGACAGCTGAAGGAGAACATCTCACAGAAGGTCCAGCAGAACGACAGGCGGGAACGTCGGCGTGAAACAGCCACTTCAGTGAGTATATACCTGTTGTAACCTCTCGTTTTGGATGTTTTTATGTCAGTGTAGCTGCTTATTAGATAACACGAGGGCGGACAGGTAGCTGTTTGAAAGGAAAAATCATTCAGAGTTAGAATTGACTGTCAGGGAAAATGTTGAAGCAAAGTTTTCTACTTTAACGTGAGAACTTATTTCATTTAAGTTGTCAAAAGGTGCATCTGCATTGTATACGTGTCGTCTAAACATACTGAAATATATTATTAAAGCTGAAGAAAGTGCATAAATTCACCGCGCCACCTTAAACTTTATCTCTCAGCGTCAGTTAGAAGTCCCGCCTCACACAGCGCTATGGAAATTTTACTGCCAAACTAGATTCTGAATATCATCCTGATGTACTGGCAGTTTGAATTTGGAGCTTAGAGAGTTAAAAGGAAAGTATTTTGTTTGGGAAAAAAAATCACAAAGCCTATCGTGAGAGCGGCCTAATAGTTTGTGTACTCTAAGTCACAAGTCTCTTATAAAGCTGAGCGCTTACTATTGGAAGCATGAGAGACACAAGAAGAGGGAATGGAAAGAGAGAGAGACTGAGGGAGAGGGGAGGGTTTCACAAGCCAATGTCACAGATGCCTCCCACTGCTGCCATTATAACACATCCATCCCAAAATAACACTCTGGATACAGTAAAGCTGCAAGTCAAGTCGGTGGATTGTTGTCAGCCTGAAACCATAAAACCAGAGCTGCAGTCCATCAAACACAAAAGCTCCTTTACATGGAAAAGAATACAGTTGTTCTCTCATAATCCCAACAGTGCCATCTATGTCAAACAATTATTAATGCTTTTATTGGCTATTTAAGTACATTACTAGGTAACTGTAAATATATGATTTTTTTTCCACCTGTATTAGCCGTCTGTTGTACCGCTGTCCATTATTTTTGGCCAAGCTGATTTTAGACGTGGTGTTTTCAAGTGTTACAGCTGATTTAAGATGTTAATATAGGATATTTTTGTATTTAAATTGTATTAAAATTCAAAGCTAAGCCACAAACGTTCCGTGTTTGTAAAGAAATGAAGAGTTACTCGTTGAAATCAGTCATTTCTGCTTTATAATTGATCTTTACAGCAACAAAGTTATAATAATAATAACAATAACAATAATAATAATAATAATAGTAATAATAATAATAATTAGAAGGAAAAAAGTTCACAAAGCAGCTTGACATTTTATATCTGTGAGATATACAGATTAAGTAAATGACGTGTGTGTTTCTACAAAACAACTGCAACAATACTTTCCATCTTTCTTTTTATTTCCCACTTACTTACTACTGGTGGAAGAACTATTCATAGTGCCAACTCGCAATGTAAAACTACTCCATTACAAGTAAAAGTCCTGCATAAAAAATTCCTGCGTAAGTAAAAGTATGTAAGTATTAGCAGCAAAGTGTAGTTAAAGTTTTAAAGTACTAATTTGGTCCTTTGGGCTGATGTACTATTACAGCACCCTCCATAATTATTGGTTAAGATGTGTTCTTTAGCTTCTAGTAAATTCAGTTTTTTTCTAAATAATATAGGACCACAATGACAAAAAAAGAGGAAAAGTCAACCTTTAATTCAAGTGCATTTATTTAGTGTGAAAAAAAAATCCCACTTTAAAAAATAATTCTTTTACATCACATCATGTGTGCCACAGTTATCAGCACCCCTAAAGTTAATACTTTGTACAGCTCCCTTTTGCCAACAATTCATTTGAGTTGAGTTGAATGTGACATTTTTCTACAATTTTCAGTGTGAGGGGATGCTTCTGCAAAAAAAATTGAATTTATTTTAAGGCTTTTAACACATCTTAACCAGAGGTGCCAATAATTATGGAGGGCGCTGTATATATGACGTCATTATATTACTAATACTGAAGTATCAGTGTTACTGTTGTAGCTGCTGCAGGTGGAGCTGGTTTCAACTATTTTATATCCAGTTTTACTGTTTTTAAAGAGACAACAGCTAAATCTGTGAGGTTTTAAGATGGTTAATGGGAGAAGAAAGAAGAAATTTGTTTTTGACCTTCTCTCCAATCCGTAGTTTTTGGGAGATATTGAATCATCTGAATGCCATTAACAGCACATCGACATCTAAAACGTGACCCCAACAATACACTGCTTTTTGTAGAATGCCAGAAGCCAAAAAAAAGCTGGAAACCAACAGTACGTTGTGTTTTAAAAGCTTGTTGTATTATCCATTATGTAAAACTGTCATCTTAAGATTGTCAAGGAAATGTAGCAGAGTGGGAACATAAAGTAAAATGTAAATATTCAAGTAAAGTAAATGTTCTTAAACACACTAATTAAATAAATACACTCAGTTACTTTAGACTCCTGGTACTGTTTGTTTGTAAGCTAAGAATACACCCCTGCACACGCCACATGCCACGAACGCCTGTTGAGCTGTTTTCCTTTGTAATAATCTCCCGTACGCCATCCATCATGTCTGCGGTCAAACTCTGCTCTCATCAAACTCCTGACAAACAATTGAGTGGAGAAGCCGAAGCATTCGTGACGCGAATCGTGTATCCTGGTTGACCTTTCTGTGGACCCCCGTCACCAAAACAATCATAAACATTCAGATAGTCTGAAGGGCGGCACATACGGCACAAACACGCCTCGTCTCCACGGCTTTAATTGACAGCGTGTGACGTCTCCGCAAAGGGACACGCTGGCCCACAGCCGGTTATTAAATCCACAAATCATACGAAACAAGGCCCTGATGCAATTCGCTAATGTGGTTTCAAAGGAAGAGAAAAATGATTCTGAGTGATTTATTGTTGGTGTAATTGTCAGAAGATAACGTTCCACATTTGCTCCGACTGTCCCGTCTGACCTTGGCACCTGCCATCTGACCTCTTATCTAACTTGTCTTGTTTCTTTTTTGGCCTCCTGACTCACTGGCAGCCGTCAGACCTGCTTTAATTATAGCCACCACGGCATTCCTTCCTGACAGAATAGGGAGAGATAGACACAGGGGCCTCGGGAGGGCAAGTGTGAACTGTATAGAAGAATGGACAAAAATAGAGATAGGTTCAAGATAGTCAGCGATAGAGAGCAATGCCTGTCGTGTGATTTCACCTCACTGGGATGGGCCTGCAAGTCATTGTCATTCTGTCATTGTGACTTGCTTATAAACCCCCCCCCCTGCTGTGTCTTGACATTTGTGTCTGTCTTTTCCTAATGCCAAGACAGAGCATCAGCCATGGGCCAGAAGCTGGAGAAGCTGGAGGAAAAAGACGAAGAGTCGCGTGAATGTTCCAGCGGCTCAGAGCAAACCGACGGCGCGCAGCAGTCGGAGGCCGCAGAGCAAGATGAGAAGCCCAAAGATCAGGACGATGGCAGCTTTGCGAGACCTCAGAGCATTGGCGGGATTAGCGGGATCAGCGTTGGCAGCCCGGCCACTGGGGAGCTTACAGTCGCTTCTGCACGTACAGACCCCCAAACTGGGCAGCCAATCAGGCCTCTGGGGCAGCAGGAGCACCCTGTGAACACCAGGAGAGAGCGGGTGGGTGGAGACAGGGAGAGTGTCACTAGAAGTGTAGAGGAGTCAAAAACTGTCCGGAGTTTGAGGGAGACAAGGCAAACTTTTAACAATAAGCAGCGCTCTAAGAATAAGGCTGTGGCCTGCAGTGGGACTACAGCTATGGAGGAGCAAGAACATCAGAAGAAATCCGAAGCTGACCGCAGTGAATTATGTCCTGTGACTCAAACCAGAGGTAGCCCTACTTGTGAGGAAGACTTTGTGGTGCTGGAAAGAGATGAAACTTGGATGTCATCTGATGGAGGAAACAGCATTGTGTTTGGCGACAGGATAAAAACAGAGAAGCCTCAATCGTCTATTAAAAGAAGAGTTTCTGAAGATGTTTCTGATGTCTACGATGACGACAACCTTCAAGAGCCGTCCAGGAATACGCCTCAAGAATCGGGTAGCGAGAAGAAGAGCAGAAGAAAGTCCGACACTGTTTCGGCCGCAACGGACAGTGTGGACGCACATGCGAGGAGTTCACCCACCGCCTGTTTTAAGAGGGAAATGGGTCAACATTTGGCTGAAGTGACAGGCAGCAGGTGTCAGCTAAAAGGAGGCAGTCGAGTCGGAGCTGCCCACAGTGAGACAACTGGCAGAGGAAAGGCAGAGAGGGAGCAAACCTTGAATGACCACAGCAAGCAGCAGCACCTGTCAACACGAGACGAATCTGAAAATCAGGATAAGGAAAGCCAGAGTTCAGGGATTCTTGCGCAACAAGTCGATCAGTCCCATCAGAGCAAGTTTGCCGGTGTTGTTTCTAAGAGGGCTAAAGAAGGAGTCACGGCCACTCTGTGTTCATCTACCAAGAAAGATGACAGCCGGGCATTCAATTCCCAACCTCCGAAGGCCGCGACCCTTCACTCTGTAATGCCACAACCGCAAGACAATCCCTCGTTTTCCTTGGAACAATGCGATTTGATCCCTTGTCCTGCTCTGCCAGGCTGTGATGGAAAACAGGTCGCGAGCTTAAAGCGGGAGAGCGAGCTTGTTTGCTTCTCTGCCATCATCACGCCTCCACCTTTAACTCATGTGTTGCCCAAGAAAGACACAACAACGGCAACGCAACCCGACACAAGCATGGTCCATTCAGCCACGGAGCCAGGCGCCACGTCTGCCCCATCCGATTCCAAAGATAGTGAGTCTATGCCGAAAGAAAAGCCCAAAGTTAAAGGTCCGCCTCCACCTGTCCCCAAGAAACCTAAAAACCCATTTATACGGCTCAAAACCGCGCAGTTAATGTCTACTGATGTGCAAAGAAGAGGCAAAGATCATCTGCGTTCAGAGGAGAAGGTCAAGAGGAGACATACTTTTCATTTTAACCAAAGCCTTCCATGCAACACTCCAAAGAATCAGGACATGTGCTTGCTGTGGGATGAAAGGGGCACTTACGCCACACCAGCTAGCATTCATCGACAGTCAGCCGACCTCAGCATGTGGGACCATCTTTCACTCGGGTACATGGATGAACGATACGGAGATATGATCGACTTTGACTACTGTGTGCGCATGGAAAAACTGTCTCCAGAGGAAGAGGCGGAAAACTTGGACATGTTACAAAGAAGAGTTTTCCAGGAGAGACGATCCAGGTGTAAATGGTCGCCTCCTCCTGTTACCAAAATGCCTCCAAATACGGAGACTCAACACACACCCGAGGTCACATCAGACAATGAAACTGAGAGACCAAAACCTGCTTGTTCAGGGAAAAGAGAAACCCACCCCGAGCTCCGATCTGAGAGAACACGCGCTCCGGTTGGCGACGACAGCCACATCAAGCATCGTAACTTTAAAGACATAACGGATCAAAGAAGCCAACGAGATGCAGGCAGTGACAGCGAGGTGGGTTCCTACAAGCCCGTGTCAGAACTTATCAGAGAAACAAACCAGATGCAGAGACATCAGGGCCGAGCCAAACCTGAAGCGGCCAAAGCTCAGGTTCGTGTGGCAGAACAGAGTCCGAGTGTGAAAGTTTCCCAGATGAAGAGCACCTTTGATGTCCCCAAGAAATCCAAAGAGAGACCAGCAGAAGTGCAAGCATCTCCCAAGAAAGGTGGGTACTTTGGGCTGTCAGTGCTTGGATGCACCAGTTCTGTCCAAATATTGTCACCATTATACACAAGAATAGAAGTGTGTGTTATGGTAGTTTATTCTTTTCCAACTGCACCCTGCCATGTGAAAACCCTTTTGGTTCAGTAAGGATTAAGTTTAAGTTAAACCAATCATCTGCTGGTGTATGAAACCTATTGGAAACTAATGTGATGAAACTAATGTTCAAGTTAGAAGTGAAAGTCAAAACTTCAAGACTAACTGATTAAGACTGATTACATCATTCTGAATCTGCAGCTGAGTGGTTGTCATGAAAATAGATACAAAAATATTCATTTTATGCTGGCCTTATCCATATTTTCATATTGATAATGATCAGCTATGTGTAATTGGAAAAGAGTCACTTGCTATGACAAAACCCACAAAAAAATTCACTGCCGATTGTTTCAGTTGCTGATTGTTTTGGTTTTATGGCCGACAAAGTCATAGCTTTAGTTTAGTATTTGTCAGGAATGTCTCACATTTATTTCCATTTTACACAATTAATGAAACAACAAGCTTTTGAAATACAACAAATACTTAATATTGAACAAGGGGTTTCCAACTTTTTGGGCTTTTGATATCTTAAAAAACAAACAGTCTGGAACACATTTCACATGTCTAATAGTTGTTAACGGCTCCTACATGGTTTAATTTCAATGTCCAAATCTCAAAAATTAAAGATTAGAGATCAACTCTAAAAGCTGAAAACACATTTGTGCATCAGAACTGTCTTTATGTCTTTCCTCTCCTATTAACTGTCTCACAACCCATCAGATTTATCTGCTGTCCCTGAACATAAAACTGCATATATAGCACTTCAAACTAGCTCCAATTATGCTTCTGTATCCGTATTATATCATATCAGTAAGAGGGACCAAACCAGTACTCTTACTTAATACTTCTACTACATTCTGCTGCTCTACTGAGGTAGGATTTTTCCAGCAGGACTTGTACTTTTATCGGAGAATTTGTACATTGATGTCGTGTCCTTTTTACTTAAGTAAAGGATCTGAATCCTTCTTACACCTCTGAACCAAGTGAAGTAATAAACAGCATCTACATTCTTGAGCCTAATTCTACTCTGCGGACTCTAATTCCCACCGAGGTGTTAATGTGATTATTAATGACTTTGTCTACCATATAATCCCTGTGGCAGCCTTGGAAACTGTCCATGGGTTCCTCTTCTTTCTGCTGATGCATATCAGGACTGGTTCCAAATCGCCTGCCCTTATAGAACCAGCAGGCTAAAAAAAAAAAAAAAAAAGGCAAATAAACGATCTGTCTGTCCTCTATAACTCCCATCAATTCATTTACAATTTAAACAACATGTTACATTAACATTCTCCTATGATTTCTGTAAATGGGGTTGTTGACAATTTTCTGAACAGTGACTTTAGTGTTTTCACCTCCTTAGAGATTTTCCCTTTTTTTTTGCTTTTTAACATTAAATCATGCGTAACATAGTTGACTTTTTAATTTATTTATATTTTTAAAAAGACTATTCCATGTCAAAGCAAAAACTAATTTCTACAAAATAATGTAAATAATTAAAATCCTAAAATGTACAATAATTGATTACAGTATTGTGCCTGTGCTGATCGGTCTCATTCAACCTCGTACATTGGCACAATTTTACCCCATTCCTCTTTGCAAAACTATTCAAGCTTTGTCAGGTTGCACAGGGATCATGAGCGAACAGACTTTTTCAAGTTCTGCCACATCAGTTGGATTGAGGTCTGGACTCTGAATTGGCTTTAAAAGCTTTCCAGGGCCTACTGCCAAGATGCATCCCCACATCATGATGCTGCCACCACCATGCTTCATGCTGTGTTTGTGATGATGGACAGTGGTTCGTGTCTGTCAAACATGGTGTCTTATTGGATGGCCAAAAAGTTAAATTTTGGTCTCATCAGACCAGAAAATCCTCCTCCAGTTGACTTCAGATTCTCTCATCTGCCTCCTGGAGAACTGTAGTCGATACCTAATGAGATTTTCTCAACAGTAACCTTGTCTTTGCCATCCTCCAATAAAGCTTTCACAGATCAACAGTTGCTGTATGCACTGTCTCCTATTTCTTAATGATGGATTTAACTGTACTCCAAGGGATACTCACTGACTTGGAAATATCCTTGTATCCATCCCCTGACTTATGCTTTTCAATAATCGTCTGACGGAGATCTTTGGAGTGGTGTTTCATGGTGTAGTTACAGCCAGGAGTATTGATTCTGACTGGACATTTCAGATACAAGTGTCTTTATTCTACAATCAGATGATCTCCATTTCACTAAATGTGTGAATTCAAAGACCAACTGACTGAACCTGTTTATTTCAGTGAGCCATTTGGAAGGGAAGCATACTTATAGCATCATTTGTTCTACATTTTAGGATTTTGATTTACTTACTTCACAGAAATCTGGTTTCACTTTGATGCAAAAAACTCTTTTTTTTGTTCATTCTTGTCCTAAAATCCAAATTACATTCACGATGATTGAATGTGAAAAAGCAGTAAAAGGTAAAAAAAAACAAAAAAAACTGACTGAATACTTTTTATAGACACTGTGTACATTTCAGATTTTCATGCAGGCTAATAGTTTTACACAGCTCGTATTTTATAGCCGCTGAATCATGATCATTGAATCTCATTTGGGTTTCTGTAGTTTTTACTAAATTGCATTAATTGGTGTTTAAAAAAAAGATCCTTTTAAATCTTTACAGATTTAGGCATCAAATTGCAATAGGTGTAACACAATAAACTCCAGTTTGTAGATGCAGGGCTGCAAATATAAGTGGCAGTGTAAATACTATAAATGCAACAAGGGAGAATGAATAATACCTGATTTTCCTAAATACTAAACACTGAGTGTCTGGATGACTCAGTCTATGGAGGGGAGGGGGGGCTTTCTTTATTGTGTTTGGGCAGGACAGGCCTGGGTGGGATGGGATGGGACAGAGGGGGAGGGGAGGGACCCTCATACAAAAGATGCTGCTTTGCTATTAAATCCACATTTTAGGCACAGCCTGAACAAAAAATGCGCTGATTCAGGACGTCTACTTCTAACAAAAAAAAAAAAAAAAAAACGCACGGCAAGGATCCAGCGGAGTAAAAGCCCAGTTTCTCCTGCGAATCCCCATTCAGAGCCTTTGGGTAATAAAATCTGACTTTTGGTTTTGCGCATGTGCCGTAGCCAGTCGTCAACGTATCCTATTGAATTTAATAACGAGATGAGAATAGGCGATTGCTAGTCTTCCGCAGGTGAGGAGCGGACAGGAGATGCTCTGTTTGTCCACCGGCATCCTGAGATACCACTAAAAAAACCACACTGCCTTCGGCCACATATTTGCAGTCAAGAGGGGGAATAAGAGCATTGCGGCTGAGCTTTTCTTCTTCTTTTTTTGTGTGTGTGGAGACGAGGGATACTAGAGCAACGTCCTGCAGGATAAGGGCGCGCCTAAACTACCACATTCATGTGTTGTGATTGATTACCCCCGTGCGTACGAAAATCTTGCAAAGATTTAGGAGGTAAGAAAGTGTCAAAGTGTTTGTTTTTTTTTAACGTGCATTTATTTATTGTATTTTCTTTTTGCGTATCGAGGTTGTGCAGCATCCATGTAAGCTCGCTTGGATGGGGTTTGAGAATGGGAGCAGCCAAAAAAAAAAAAAAAACGTTGGGTGGAAATATCTGCACTTGCGTCAGCTGGCAGCGGTCCACCGCAGCTAATAGTTAGCAGCTAGCTTAAATGATGCGTGCTAACCCGTCAGCCGTTAGGAGGCAAAACACACCGAGAGAGGATGTAACGGCGGCTCAGTTTGTGCTTAATGTCGGCGAGCAGCCCCCCTTGTGTGGCTATAACACACACGAGTCCAACTTGTGTAATTTTTTTTTTTTTTAAAGACGAACCCTCCCCTCCGGTTGCCTCCTTCTTTGCTCGCCGCGAAACGTCTCCCTGTCTGCCGCTGTTGAGACGGGACCAGCCCCGGCACAGCTGGCAGTGCGGCGGAGCATGCTCCACAGCTGCAACATTAGGATTGGTTTTAATTACAACACAGTATATGTATATGTTTTTAAAATAATGTCACCATCCACTAAGCTTGGGCTTTGTGGTGTTTTCGGGGGTATTCACATCTGGGGAGTCGCTCACCAAAACACAAATCTCCACCCCCTTGTTTCAGCAACGCTAGCAAACGTAGCTAAGTTATCTTTAACTAGCGTTTAAACATTTCCCTCAGCGACTAGGTTTGAAATGACTGGCGAGGTGGTTTAAAATCACAACTGAGCCTCTGTTACCTTTCTATATTTTTTAATTTGAAGCTAGCTAGTTGTTTTCACCGGGGGAGGAGGGGGGCACGCCGCTTTGTGGTCACATCAGCTAACGTTAGCCAGCAACCATTGTTTAACGTTAGCACAGTGCAGCTCTTTGAGCCTCCATTGAACCCGACCTGTCTGCACACTCAGCCTGCAATTCAAAAAATATACCAAGCCGCTATTTTTAATAAGCCGAGGCTGAGCTGAAGTGATAGCGGTTGCATGCTTGGTGGCACACCCATTTATTCACAATTGCCCAGACGGTGAAATAACAGACAGACAGGCCAGACTCCTGCAGGGCTGCTGATTACTGATATGAGAGATCACATCCTCGTTCACCTTGCTCTCCTGGACCTCAGTGTCTTAGCATTACTCTGCACCTGCTGTGACAAGGCCAGAGCACTGAGTGCACTGCTATGACTCAAGCCACCATCGTGATGCTCAGTGGTGTCCTGGTGGGTGATGAAACCATGTTGGGTCAGAGAGCAGCGTTTGTAATGAATGGCATCAACCAAAGCCTGCAGGGCCTGAAAGCAGCTCAGCTCTGTCAGCTGAATATGTGGAGTGAAGGTAGCTGCTATTTGAATGAAGCACTAATGTTGACGGAGGGAACATGCTGTTCTGGTCAGACTGTAGCCCTGTGCTGCCCAGGCGGCTTGCAGGAACATGATCGGTGTTTACAGCTCTGGGAATTGTCTCGGGAGCATCCAGGGCTAGTGTTGGATTTATAAGAAGCCACCTTGAAAATGTTTGTTTCTCTCATATCTCACGTGTCTGATGATAAAAATAGCTACAGATGGAAGTGATTTTTAAGGCCACATGTACAGCATGTTGTTGTGGAATACTGATGAACTCAGATTTTTTTTAAATGTCGTCTGTTTGTGCAGAGAGATGTCCTTATGAGGAAACTGTTATCAGATGTGTCTTTACATTCATATGGGCCGTATAGATTTTGGCTGTTACGTTAATTTAATGGTTACTGCACAGTTTTACACCTGAGAGTTAGTAAATGCTCGAGCCTGACTCATACTGGGTTTTAGAGAGTAAGAAATTCATACATCAGTATATTGGCTGATATTGTTTTTATGAATATATTCCCAGTGATACATTTCATGATCTAGTTAATAACTTACCATGAAGGTAAAGCCTCACTCCATGCCGCCATCTGCTCAGCTGCTCTGCTACATGTGCTGCCGATGGTGCTAAGAGTATTGTAAACAACAACGACAAAGGATCTTTTTCTGCATTATGTTCTGTAAAGAAAAAAGTTTTCACGCCACGTCACACTGCTTCCAGTCAGTCACGATCTGTACATATGCACACAGGCTAAAGTCTAACCAGCCCAAATAACTAAATACACCTGTGTGGGTGTGTAATGAGTTTGCAGGAGCTTTAGAGCTTCGGTCTTTTTTTTCTGAATTCAAATAGATTATTGTGTTTTGCTCGTCCTAAAATTCATTATGAGAACAGGAACAGTCGAGGCGTGTTGATCACTTCAAAGCCTGACATTCAGTTCCCTAAAATACTGTCACACAGGTCATATCGAAATAAATGTCTGAGCAACAAAGCTGTCAGAAGCTTTAAATTCAAGGCACTTTGTAATGTACTGCTGCTGCTGCCAGTGTAGCTCAGTTCTTTGCAAAAACAGGCTCCAGTGTTGCTAATGAAGATTTTGGAAAAATCCAAGTTTTTATATCGGATCCAAATGGCCTTGATTCAGCTTTTTCCATTGTCAAGATCCGAGTCTGAATAGCAGGTGGTATGGTGTGAGGACAGACCTGCAGCCTTTGCAACAGCTCTGTATGTTGCTTCAGACTGGCAGCTTAATTATCGCCTTGAGTCACCATATTTTCCAGATAATTATACAGCAAAGCATGTTACTAAAATGGTATTAAAGACAGAGTTTTTGGAATCACGGTAGATAGTTCTACGTCCAGGCACATTCTGGAAAATTCCCATTGTGTTTGATTTATCACATTTTGGCTACAGATCTCACCATTTGAAGATGCCAAAAGCGGAATCTGCTGTGAGAACTATTGTCCGCACTCAATGAATGCTTTCTCTCTTGACGCTGAAAGCAGAAACGAGCGCCGAAGAAGAAACAGGAAATGCATGATTAAAGATACGCTGGGCGACAATGTGATCATGTGAAGTGAATCAACAATTGAGATCATTTCCAGAATCTTGGAGCAACAGCGGGCCATCTGTGGTGCGCTCGCAGGAACTGATGCAGCAGTTTAAAAATATAACATCAGTGGTCACAGTTCTGAACCTTTGTTCCTGCGCTGCAATTAACAGACTCTAAAAGAAAGTGTGCTGTCTATGTTTAGGTCTTGAATTGATAATTGAAAAAAGAAATATGTAGAATATTTCTGTGTAGATTGTGGTAATCCTAGGAGTTCATTCAAGAGGCGTTTACAGTCCTCTGAACTGAAGATGAGATGAAACCTCTTCAAGAACTGAATATTTAAAGTATCCACCAAAAGCAACTGCCAAACTGGGCTGTTCAAGCACTGAAAGTTTGATTTCTTTGATTCTGTGCATTAATTAAGGTGGAAACTCACTAAAAATCTACCTTTGGCTGGTTGACAACCTTCACAGAACTCATGCATCTTCTCTGGGTCTCAAACAGGACCGAAAAAACACAGCTGGAGAAAAGAAAAAAGTGTCTCATGTACAGTTTCCCTCAAACATGTGCCAGCAGGCAGAGCTGAACTTCTGACTTTCATTGCATGTACAAGAAACTCAGTCGCAGTTCATCAACATAATCTCAGATGAAGCAAACTGTTCTGGCAGCATCCCAAACTTACCTCAAGGTTTTCTTGGCATGCCTTAGAGGGATGCTCATTTTCAGATTTCCATCTACTAAGATGCCACTTTTTTTTTTTTTTAACCAAAATGTCTTTAATTAGGACATCTGTCGACCAAACGCACAACCCGTCTGACTTGGTGTACTCGTGTTCCTCTCTGCAGATATGTTGCGGCGAGTTGTGCGACAGAGCAAGTTCCGTCATGTGTTCGGTCAAGCCGTGAGGAACGACCAGTGCTACGATGACATCCGCGTGTCCAGGGTCACATGGGACAGCTCCTTCTGTGCCGTCAACCCCAAGTTTGTTGCCATCATCATAGAGGCCAGCGGAGGAGGAGCCTTTCTCGTCCTTCCTCTACAAAAGGTGAGGAGTTTAGGTTCTTGTTTGCGTCAAGAAGCGCAAAAGATCTTTCGTTGCTTCAGTACAGCAGAGATTGGATTCAGACATATCCAAAGAATGTAATTTAAATACTAAGAGATGCTGAAGCTCTAAATAGCCTGTCCTTCTTTGACCTGCGATGTTATGTCACAGCCAGTTTAGCTGACAAGTCTTAGTAGTGTGATTTTAAAGCAGTGTTCTTCTCTTGTGTGTCCCCATGGGCTGTTGTTTTTAATGCATTCTGCTCTGTATGGTTGAGATGCAAGGTGTAGCTCCAGCCGTGTCGTAGTAACTATTTTCCAGCTTTAAACACAATTCACATCCGCATCCAAAAGCTACATAATCCTCCGAACTGGGTATCCAGTTTGGCAGCCAAAGCAGCAAACTACTACTGCAACCTTGAACAGATGGGAACATGGAAACATGAGAAAAGCTACACGGCATGAATACACATTAATGCCATTGTTGTATTTCATAGTTTGCTCCTCACAAGAAGCACAAGCATGACAAGATGAAACATTCCTCTGCTTGGTGCCCAGAAATTGGCAGATTTAGAGTGTTTACATTCCAGAGAAGTGTTAATTTGCCGTATAAATTCCATTATTACTGTAGCTGATGGTTTTTCAGGGCTGATACGGATCATTAGTAGTCAGGGGGTAATCAACAATACCCCATATTTGGAACCAGTATATGTTTGCAGACTAAAAGTGAAATGCATTTATCCTTCAGTGTTGATAGGCTCTAGCTGGTGGCAAATAACAATGGGATTGAGCTTCCAGACGTTGCTTGAGGCTTGTGTTTATAGATCGAGGCAACAGTATCAGCACCAAAATAGTACATGTATTCGTGAACTGGTTTAAAAATAAATAAATGAAACCAATAATCAGAAAAATGCTGAATATCAGATCTGATAATCAGTCGGGCTGATGATTCGTCAGCCTCTATTGAGTAGCTGCTAATGTTGCTCATGCCAATCTTTCCTGTTGCTAACTTCCTTTTAATTTAGCCTGTAAATTAAGCCACGCTGTAAATAATTTTTAGCAATGCTACAGACTTAGCTCAAAGGTCTCTCAAGAAAATATTCCATGGATTGCCTTCAAACCTTTACCAGACTTTCATAGTCCTCAGAGCATACAGACAGGTGACTAATTAAAGGAAAAAATCTAGATAAAGTGTCTTCGTTGGCCACAATGTGCTGTCATCAGTCCACAATCTCACATAAGTGTTCAGTCGGGTTGAGATCTGGTGAAGGTCGTAGCATGTGATCTGTGTTAAACTCATCGAACTATTCGGTGACCCCTTGTGAGCTCCCGATGTGTGGGGGCACGGTGATATCCTGGAAGAGGCTATTCCCATCAGGATAGAAACGTTTTATCCGAGGATAAAGGTGATCACTCAGAATAGCTTTGCATTGATTTACAGTGACTCTTCCCTCTAAGGGGACAAGTGGACTCAAGCGATGCCAGGAAAATGCCCCCAAACAGCATAAAAGAGGCGTCGGATCACCTCAGTGTAGGACTCAAGGCTTCAGTTTATTTCCTTTAATTTGGCACCTGTCTGTATGTCCTAATGTTTTGGTAATGCCGTGACTTTTCATCTGGCATCGTCATCAGATTAAACTTTATTTGGTACTTTGGTTTGTGACCAAGTAGCTTCCAAACAAATATAATTTTATTAAGGCTAATTAGCCAATATTAGCTCCCTTACTTGCTAAACTGAGGTGATGATGATCATGCAAAACATTAAACCTTCAAAGCATCAGGATGTTAGCATTTAGCTGGAAATTTCGTCCTACAGAGCTGCAGTATTTGCTGTTGTGAAGGCACTTTTATTCTTTCATACATTTTTGATCCTGACATCAAATATTGTGACTTTTTTATCAGAAAGAAGAATTTAGAAAATGTGTAACACCGTCCGTTGAGGATCAAAATTAGATCCTGAGGAACCCACACAGAGGCACAAGGGTTGTAACTGTACACCGCGTCATGTTATAGCGTTCAGAACATGCGGTTAATCAATTCTGTAGGTCCGCTCTTCAGTGTTGTGACCCGAGGCTCATATCTGTAGTAAAAACCATAGATAATCAATGTTTAAATCTGCCCGACAGTTAAGGCATCCGGTGTGTATCATGTTCCAGCTGCTTCATTGCACACATGATACCCACAGAGGGGATGGGTGCTCCGACATTATTTCAGGTCACTGAGTTAATTAGTTTATCTTCGCTGCATAATGTCCTGCCTCTGGAGGAGCTCTGCTGTAACTTTGGAATAGTTTAGGTGGAAATCACAGATGTACATCCATAATGGATAAGGTCACTGCAGTGAAAGTGTGTTTGACTGTGTCCGCACATAAAAACGGTTCCTATAAAATGATCTGGGGTTGTTACAGCTTTGATCTGGGTGCCGTTTGAAACCGATCGCTGCCTCTTCTCTCAGGGTCAACAACCACACATTAATTCAGTCTTTGGTAAATATCACACGACATGTTGGGTCTTCTTTTTGTTGGTGTTACAGGATTAAATGTCATGAGTTAGTGTCTGCGTGCATTTGTTTAAAAGTGTATGCGTTCATTTCTTTAACATTTAAAGTCGGATTGCCCACAGAGGCGTGAAAAAGTGTTTTATAGTCACACAGAGGACTGAATATAACTTCTACAGAACGCAAGATAGTCAAATTAACCCTGTTTGTCTGTCATTTTCATATCAGCCAACTGGACTTTATTGCTCTGCCTCACACTCTGTCACCTCTTCCTGTCTTGCAGACTGGCCGTATAGACAAGGTCTACCCGACAGTATGTGGTCACACGGGCCCCGTGTTGGACATCGACTGGTGTCCTCATAATGACCTCGTCATTGCTAGCGGCTCGGAAGACTGCACGGTCATGGTAAGCACTCGGAAAATCTCTGAAGGATCACATGCGTGTTGGGTTTTTCCTGGTTTATTTACAGAGCGACACTGTCAGTACTTAGACACACAGAGACACCTCATATCATTAATTCCCAGAAGGTTGTTTTGTTTTTTGTTTGTTTCACAACCTCGTCACCAAACATAGCCCTAGGGGGGGTTTTCAAAAAAGATATTAAACTAAAAACGTTAATTAGAAAGACATTTAGTCAAGGCTGACTGTTTCTCCTGAAACTGCATCAAAGAGGCATTAAAATAACTGATGTTTGAAGTGCTGATTGAGAAAGTGAATCAATGAATGGATTGCTAATGAAAATAATTTAAACAATTAGTTGCGAGCCAAAGTGAAAACACCTGTTCTCAGTATCACTACCACACATTCATCACTTCACATAAACGTTGCCTTCACATGTCAAAATATTCTATCTTAAAAATAGAGGCATACTATGCTATACAAATAGCATGATTTAAAGAAATCTGAAGGATTCATTGACCTAAAGTTACGTAGGAATCAGAATCCTGACAAAATTGTTGACAAATTTGAAAAGATGTGGGGAATTTGGGAAATGTAAGGTGGACATAACAACAGTACCATAAAGTATTTTTTTGACAAATTTCTCTAATTTCACAGAAATTGTGTTACACTGGGCTAAAGTGGATTTAGACTCTTCATGGGAGGTTGTCACACCTTTTTTAATAAGTTCTGAAGCAGCAAACAATTAACTCGACAAGACTAATCAGCTGTTTTTACATCTAGAGACGTTGGACGACATGAAACATGGTAAACTCTTGCTGACATCTAAACTTAATAGAGATAGTTTCCCAGTTTACCTAAATTCCTGAAGAACTCTCCATTTTTCTGTCAGTGATGACCGATATAACTGGTTTTGTTTCTTTCTTCTGTTTTTTGGTTTTTGGCCAAAAAATTCAGATTCTGATTCACTTTTTTGTCATTGCAACGAGTACAACAAAAAGTAAGGTGCAGCCTTTCAGTGCAAAACAGATATAAAAACTTTGTAAACAGCTATATACAACATAATATAAAAAATATATATTAAAAAAAACTCTATATATAAAGATGAAATTAAATAATAAGCATGAACACAGTGTATGTTGCACAGAGGTTGTGGTAGTTATATTGCACTTATTATGATGAAGAGGCATTTATGGCTCTGACAGCAGTTGGAAAGCAGCTGCTTTTCAGTCTATTTGTCCGGGTTCTGATGGCCCTGTACCGTCTGCCCAATGGCAGTAGCTCGAACAGGAAGTGGCCCAGGTGGTAGGAGGATGGTGTTGGCTCTTGTTTCTGGCTTCTTCTACTGTAACGTAGCCTTTACTGCCACCATCTAATGTAGCCTGGTTTAAAAGTTCACTTGAAATTCACTTGTATGGAAACAGAGCTGTAGTTAGGCTTGACTTGTGGATGCTGACAGAGTAATGTTGTGTGTGTTTAGTTTTGTTGAACATGAATGTCATCAGCATTAACACAAAGGCTTAATCTACTGTTTTTCTCAAATCTGTGTTCTTATTAGTGCTGTAGGAAATGGTTTTTATTGACTGCTTTTCTTTCTGTTGCTCTGAATTTTCTTTCTCTATCCTAGGTGTGGCAGATACCTGAGAATGGACTGGAAAACCCCCTGTCAGAGCCTGTGGTCGTGTTAGAGGGCCACTCCAAAAGGGTCGGCATCGTGTCTTGGCATCCCACTGCTCGCAACGTTCTCCTCAGTGCAGGTGACCTTTCGTTTAAACCGCTGATACACACTCAAACTGAAATCATGCCGTGGTAACCGATCTGCTGTTTGTCCACTGCGCTCAGCCGAACTCCAGATCTGCCCGATTGTCCCGATGGCGTCTGCTGCATTGCTTTGCGTGATGTAAAGTGCTGGAAATAACCTTGGCCAGAGAGGTGTGTGTGCATTCAGACTGTGCATGTCCATTTTAGGGTGTGACAACCAGATCATCATCTGGAATGTGGGCACGGGAGAGGCCATGATCAATCTGGAGGACATGCACCCTGATGTTATCTTTAGCGTCAGCTGGAGTCGCAACGGCAGCCTGCTCTGCACCGCCTGCAAGGACAAGAAGGTCCGCGTCATCGACCCCCGTAAAAAAAAGATCGTGGCGGTAAGTGGAAGGCGTCTGGAGCTGCTGCGCTTCACAGGTGGCACGATCGCTCCGATAGCCACAAAGCAGGACGCTAATGACGCCCACAGTCGTGGCTGATCGATCCTGACAAGTGTGTTTCTGTTTTTAGGAGAAGGACAAAGCTCACGAGGGAGCTCGACCAATGAGAGCGATCTTTTTAGCAGATGGAAACATTTTCACCACCGGATTCAGCCGCATGAGTGAGCGTCAGCTAGGACTATGGAAAGCTGTAAGTTGGTCTCGTTTAGTCCAAAACACACCGATATAAACCAAACATTTATAAACTTGTGTCTGTTAAACACTTGGGGACACTTTGTACATTCTGTCATGATATAAATCCAAATATCAGTTTGTGCTGTGCCGTCTGAATTAAAGATTTCAGGCCTGTTTTTTCCCCACAAGGACAAATTTTTGTTTTCTTTCTGTGAACCAAGACTGTGACACCTCAGCTCCAGTTGGGGGCGTTAAATTCACAGTGTTGCTTTCACACACTCTGACTTCTCTTTCTCAAATTGAATCAACAAGAGACATTTTTCATTTAATGGCAGAGTATAATTTGTTCTTCATTTTGTTCTTTAAATTATGCAGTGTTTGGTTCCTTTACACTGAGCCAGCACTTCAAATTAGGATTTATTTTGTGTTTTCAGGACAGCATGGATGAGCCGATATGTGTTCAAGAGATGGACACCAGTAATGGAGTTCTGCTGCCCTTCTACGACCCCGACACCAATATAGTCTACCTGTGTGGAAAGGTAAGCAGCCTCATATGTGAAAAATGCTGTTTTGTTTCCTTTTTCACGACATATGATCGAGGAGCTCACGTTTATCTGCGCCTGTGTCCTCAGGGTGACAGCAGCATTCGGTACTTTGAGATCACTGATGAGGCACCGTTTGTTCACTACCTCAACACCTTTTCCACCAAGGAGCCCCAGAGGGGAATGGGGTACATGCCCAAAAGAGGTCTGGATGTCAACAAATGTGAAATCGCAAGGTATTGCAGCGGTTACAAACGTTTTTTCTATTCTGTAGCTAAATTTCTGCCGAGATTTCATGTCTCTGTACGCTCAGAAGTTGCTTCAAAATAGACTCACTGCAGCTGAAACTCAAAATGATCAGATTATTATAAACCAAATACTATATTTAAATGTGTTGTTTTATCTGAGGAGCTGCTCAAAACTTATAAATGATCAGATCAGCTTCTTAGAAAACAAATATGACAACAAAACATTTTGATTTTAAAAGCTGGAACCTAGAAACGGGATTAAGCTGTCAGTGATCTCATGAACTGATTGGTTCCCCTCAAGACATCATTTTAGTTTACCAGTAATCAAGGTGTTTTTATAGTAATTTAAACGAAAAAGAAAAGTGAATGGGGAGAGAATGGGAAGGAAGGAATGCTGATTATGACACGTTTCACCTCAGTAAATTAGAAAATATATATTAGAATTTATTCATTTATATACAGTCGTCCTCAAATGTATTCATACAATTCCCAATAGTCACTCAAATAACTAGAAACTGTAAAAAGTAATAATAAATAAAAATTTGCTAATTTATAATTTAGTGAAATAACACATTGGTTTTGAATTATGCTTGAAAAGAATAATTTTAAAAAACTAAACTATCCCAGACAAATTGGAGCACTTTGCTGATGATCAACAGGTGCAGAAGTCTGACTGAGAGTTACAGAAAACACGTGATTGCAGCGATTGGCTCAAAGGGTTGTTCAACAAAATATTAGCTTACGGGTCCCATCATGCTTTTTTGCTTTTTGTTTTTTTATATTTCTGTTGAACCACAATTCAAAAGCAATGTCAAGATTTTCACTAAATTTTTATTTATTATTACTTTTGTCAATTTCAACTTATTTCAGTGACAGCTGCTGTTTTTTTTCTTCTTTAATGGGAGGGTATGGATACATCTGAGGACGACTGTAGCACCTATAACAATCAAAATGGCCTGAGGACACAAAAAAAGGCCAGAGCATGAACCCGCTACAGCAGGGCCTCTCAGACTTGTTCCTCATAGGTCAACGTCTGATTTTTCTTCGAAGTCAGAGGTTCAGAACAAGTGGGGATAAAATAATAACATTTTTTCAGACTTCAGACTACGTTATTGTCA
Organism: Stegastes partitus; assembly: GCF_000690725.1. Taxonomy (NCBI): domain Eukaryota; kingdom Metazoa; phylum Chordata; class Actinopteri; family Pomacentridae; genus Stegastes; species Stegastes partitus. The sequence goes on along the minus strand of NW_007579638.1, from coordinate 75,429 downwards.
TTCATACAAATTACATCAAGGCAGGGATGAAAAACTCACAGTTAAAACACCTGAGATAAATTAAATCAGTTCTAAGTACTGTTACAGTAGTGAAGTGAGTGAAAATTAATAAGATAATACATTTTCACCTCATACCATTAAGCAACATGTGCTCAAGTTCAAGTCAGTCAAGATAGTTAACACACATTCAGGCTGGTGGAAGAAGTGACGCTTGTTGCCTGCAGTCGGTTGCATCAGCGCGACCCCTCCGACGTGTGATCACACCATAAACATCACATCTCCTGTGACTGAAGCAGCGCGAAGCCGAGGCCGACACGACTCGCTCGGACAGCCCGTCCATATTTCCTTCTGATTCGGACATATTCTTACATGTTCGCTAACTGTAGAACTCGTGTTCTGGAGAAAACAGGAAACGTTTTGTATCTGAGATTTTTAGTGACTGGTGGCAAAGTCCTGCGGTGAGCGCAGGAACCAGCAGGAACGACGCACAACACGTCTCTTCAGCAGCCACTGTTGCCATGACAACGGTGTCAACGATGAGGAAACAAGCCACATTGAAACCGCATTTAGCCGGCGACAGTATCGCTGTGAATAATCTCCAGATATTCAACGTCACATTAAGCAGAGTATTGCTCAGTAGGATTCCAAATTTTACACAGAGTGGATTTTTTTTTTTTTTTAACAAATCTGATTTAACAAATTCTGTCTTGCTATTATATTTATGTAGTTCAGTCATGGACAAGTATTAAATGCCACTTTGTATGACTCTCCATGCTGTTGCCTCTGATAATAATCACGTTCATCGTTTCTGTAGGTTTTACAAATTACATGAGAGGAAATGTGAACCGATCATCATGACAGTCCCACGTAAGGTGAGTCCGCTTACATCACGTAGTCAACATCCTGTTCTGTGTCCTTTTCCTGCATCTGCGCCTCAGCGTTTTCACCCCCGTCTGCTTTCCCTCGTGACATTTACCGCCTGTCCTCTGCACCCGCCCAGTCGGATCTGTTCCAGGACGACCTGTACCCCGACACAGCCGGCCCCGACCCCGCCCTGGAGGCGGAGGAGTGGTTCGCCGGCAAGAACGGAGGCCCCATCCTGATCTCGCTCAAAGACGGCTACGTCTCCACGAAGAACCGGGACCTGAAAGTGGTCAAGACGAACGTGCTGGAGAGCAAGCCGGCCACGAAAGCAGAAAACATCTCGGTTGTCCAGAAGCACGCGTCTCCGCAGCCGTCAGTAGTGAGTGTTAGAGTGAGAAACGATTATTTATTACTACCATTATTATTATTACTGTTGTCACTGTTGCTTTTGTAAGACTGTTTTCAGAGTTCACTTTTTAACTTTGGGCCTTTTTTTTTGCTGACATGTGGACTCTGTGATTCACAGTAATTATTATGGTTGGAACAATTCACCAGAGTTATGGATCAGCACATACTTTGGTATTTAGGTCACAAAGTGGAGCAGCAAGGGAAAATGTTCACTGCTACTGGGCCGTATAGCCTTTCAAATCCCCAACTTTGCTGTGATGAGCAACAACATAAACAGTTGCTCTCGCTAAATCTTTTTGACACAGTTCAACAACTCTTTAGCAACCAAATGACCGATTGGGAAGACGTTTTTAAAGACTAACTTTCTCTTCGTTTTTGAGCAGAAAATTGAGGACAAACTGGAAGAGGTACTCCGAGAGTTCAAGTCACTCAGGGACCGTGTCATCCTTCAAGACCGTCGGATCGCCAGACTGGAAGAGCAGGTTGCCAAGGTTGCCATGTAAGACACGGTCCCCCTTCCCAGGACCATCCGCTGTTTAGGAGAGAATCGACTGGACGGGGTTCAGCCACGGCCAAATTCTCAAGATTCGGCTTCACTAAGCTCGGCGTCGTCCCCCCGCGACGAGTCCAAGCCTACATTCCAAGATGAACTTTATTTTTTCCTCATCAGGCCTCCTGTTTCACACTTCGCCCTGAAACACACACACACACACACACACACACAGAGAAAAAGGAAAAAACTCTCGCAGCTCATGTACACAGTTAAAGAAAGACATTTTTTTTGTTGAAGGAAAAGTCTTAACTTTTAAATTGTTTTCGAATCGTGGTCAAACATTCTTATGTGAAGTTTGTACTTACTACTCAAACAACTGTATGTAGCATCAGTATTTCCATCGTTTCTTCTTTTTTGTTTTCTTCTTTTTTGTTGCCAAATATGAATCGTGTGCGGTTTCATGCACTGCTTTTACATTTATTTTTTTGTCCTGTTGTACATTCCAGTCACAACCTGGTAGAACAATATAGTCAAGCTGGATTTTTTTTTTTTTTTTTAAACAATAGCTGTTGAAGTTTTTTTTTTTTTTCCCCTCCCACCAGTTTGCTCATTGATATCCATCAGATTTATGAATGTGGAAGAATTCCTTCTAAAACATTTTGTTCCTGTTCTTCTGGGGCTTCAAATTTAACATTGGGTTTTAAAGGGGGAGGGGAGGGGAGGGAGGGGAGGGGGTTGCATCTCTCTGGTGTAAATGTTGTGCAAATGTAGTGGTGCCTCTCGTCACTGTTAAGGGTCAAACCGAAGTTGCCCTCTCCAGTGCATATTGGTGTTGGGAAGGGACCACTCACCCAGCTTGTGTTTCACTGAACCCCTGACAAACAGTTCTGTGCACATAAATAAAGATTTTACACATGAAAACCTCCACTTCTTTTTCCCCCCCTTCCGTTTCCTTCTTATCTGTTCGGTGTACAGTCGACACCTCTTCCTCCGCCTCAGCAGGAGCTTTGCTCGGTTTCACTTCTGTCGTCTGATGTGGCTTTGAAATGTCATGGTGAAGGAAAGTGGAACTTTACAGACTGGTTGAAAAGATTTTTTTTTAAAGAGGAGTCTCTGCTGGAGGTGTTGTGAATATTCGAGCAGCTTATATCAGTCAGCATGTGGTGCCAAGAGAGAGATTTGAGTGCTATCGGTTGTGGAATGTCACTGAGTACACTTACTTAGTCGAGTAAATGCACAGTGGCTGTTCAGTATTTTCCTTTTATACGACTTCATACTGATCTCAGTAGTTAAAACATTTTAACCTCGAAGATTTGAGGTTGTTCGGTTTTCGAGATCCATCCACAAGACTCATCCAGATGTGCCACACTCATAGAACAACTTGATGGAAAATGTTGCGGTTTATGTCAAAAATGATGTTTTCAAATCACTGCTACCCACCTCTGATACAACACAGGACTGATTTTGACACATTTCAGGTGTTCTATCTGTCTTTGCTCTGTTTAGGAGCGGTTACGAATGCAAGTGATGCATCTCACTTAACCCCTTATCATTACAGGTCATTGTAATGCAACCGCCTGTAAAATGACATCTCAATGACATTCATTAAAATGAATGCTGTTATTGACCCTTATGGAGTGTATATAAAGTTTGATCTTTGTTGTAAAGATAACACTCTCTAGTTTTAGCCAGAGCAATCAGAATCATTCTAGGTGCTACCAGTAAAAAGTTGTTCTATTTCAATCATCACAGAAAAAAATATTTTTTTGATCCTTGCCTAAGTTTTTTCTTGAAAATAAAGGAGCATAAAGCAGCGTAAGGTGGTGGGATCTGAAACACACTGTGTGTCAATAGAAAAAACTTGTATTGCACTCGTATTTTAACAAGCAGTTTAGATGGGAAGCACTGGGCAGCTCAGTCATACTCTTTAAATACAATCATATCTTGTCTGTCAAGCAGCTCATCCGCCTTTCTGGAGGTAATATTTTTTTTATTTTATGTAGTTTTTTGTGAGCAGCTATGAAACCTTAACAATAAATCCGCTCCCTGCTGAGTCGAGCTTCCCAAATACAGACTAGTTGCTTGTTCTCTTAGTTTTCTCAGATATTAAAGTGAACCTCTGGGTTTTCAATCTGATAAGACAAAATTTTCACTATGTCAACTGCTGGTGTTATCTGGACCAACAGAAACATTAGCTGCAGCCCTGGTGGTCTGTTTGAAGCGAGTGCAGTTTCCTCCGTTACATGTGACAACATAGATGAACACTTTACATACAATATATATGATCACAATAAAATGTTACGCTGTCTGACGGCACATAAAACAGCTGAAGTTATATCTCTGCACTGAGCAGCTGCAACACTAAAATTCTGCTCCTGTGTTAATCCATCACATATCATAACCTGGGCTCCTCTTGGCAGCACAATGACTACTTTAACCTTTGAATTTTTACTGTGCGGTAGTAATAGTTCTTCCTCCTGCTGCTTTATCACTTGGATGGGGGTATTAAAGCAGAAGGTAGGAGCTGGTTGGGCTAAAGATTATTATTGATTAGTCTACCAACTGTTTTCTCAATAAATTGCTTTGTCTATAAAAGTTAGGAACTTTGACGGAGCTTAAAGCTGTTTAAAAAGATTTAACATGTTATCATCAGCAGTGGAACTAATTTGTTTAAGTAAAAGCACTAAAAAATGTATTACAAAATAAAAGTCCTGCACAGAAAAACTTAAGTTTTAGCAGGATCCCTGACTGATATATTATCATATCTGACATTATTAGATTATTAATACTGAAGGATGAGTGTGTCAGCAGCATGTTAATGTGGCTCCAGTTTTATATCTGAAAAGAAAAATCCCACTTTGGTTAAATGTGATGCCGACTACACACTCTTTAGAATCAGTTTCTTGTTCTAACAGCTGATTTCACTGCAATAGCACAACTCTGCAGCGTGTAGAATAGAGTTTAAGCAGAGCTGTAGGTGAGCTGGTGTGCTCGAGCTGAAGAAAATGGACAAACTTTGACACACAGATGTGAGTTTTTAGAATCAGCGACCAAAGAGGAACTTTAAAGATCTGCTTCATTTACGCAACCAAGCAACCGACAAACATATTTACATAAATCAGATTACATACATCTGGCGTTGACTGGAACCTTTGTTGACTGAACAAATTCTGCGTATCCCGCTTGACTACATTAACTCCAGGAACCTTTCTAGGATGCCAACTACACAAAAAGGTTGCAGAACACTTGTGTAAGTTTTCGCAATGTGTTGTATTTTTTATTTTTTTTTAAAGTTATTTTTTTGGCCTTTGTTTGATAGGTCGGTGAGAGAGAGAGACAGGAAAGTGGGGGAGAAGAGTAGGTGGAGGACGTGTGGGAAAGGGTCATGAGCGGGATTCGAACCCATGACCTCCACATCGGGACTGTAGCCCTGTATATGGCGCCCCCAATGTGTTGTATTTTAAAGCTTGTCTTGTTATTAATTGTGTTAAATCATCTTAAAAGTAGCTAAAGCTGTTGGATAAATGTGGTGGAGGAGGAAGTGCAGTCTATTTTACCCCAAAATGTAGTAGAGGAGAAGTGTAAAGCAGCATAAGATGGACCTGAAAACTGCACTTAAGTACAGTGGAGTCGATGGCGACACCTGATAGATTATTTTGAAAAAAGTGCTTTTAATTTATTTAGCAGCTCTGATATATTTCATTCGCCTAACACACTACACTGTGTGCACAATTATTAGGCAAGTGATTATTTTGACCATATCATCATTTTATCCATAATTTTCAACTCCAAGCTGTATAAACTTGAATGCTTATTGGATTTTATGCATATCAGGTGATGTGTATTTGTGTAACGAGGGAAGGTGTGGCCTAAGGAGATCAACACCCTATATCAAGGTGTGCACAATTATTAGGCAGATTCTTCTCCTCAGGAAAAATGGGCCAAAAAAGAGACTTAACTGACTCTGAAAAGTCAAAAATTGTAAAAAGTCTTTCAGAGGGATGCAGCGCTCTTGAAATATTGAAGATATTGGGGCGTGATCACAGAACCATCAAACGTTTTGTTGCAAATAGTCAACAGGGTCGCAAGAAACGTGTCGAGAAGAAAAGACGCAAATTAACCGCCAAAGATTTGAGAAGAATCAAGCATGAAGCAACCAGGAACCCATTGTCCTCCAGTGCTGCCATATTCCACAACTGCAACCTACCTGGAATGTCAAGGAGTATGAGGTGTTCAGTTCTCAGAGACATGGCCAAGGTAAGAAAGGCTGAAACCCGACCACCTCTGAACAAGACACATAAGTTGAAACGTCAAGAATGGGCCAAGAAATATCTGAAGACAGATTTTTCAAAGGTTTTGTGGACTGATGAGATGAGAGTGACTCATGACGGACCAGATGGATGGGCCCGTGGTTGGATCAGTAACGGACACAGAGCTCCACTTCGACTCAGACGGCAGCAAGGTGGAGGTGGGGT
>NW_007579638.1:62359-68669 GCF_000690725.1 Stegastes partitus | reverse complement strand
CATTTAGTTGCATAATAATTCTGCACACTAATAGTTACCTAATAATGGTGTACATATAGATATTCTCTTAAGAAGGCCAAAACTTCCCTTTTACTACTTAAATGTTCAAGTTTGAGGGTTTGTTAACATTTTGGATTGACCAAGAGCACTGTAGTTGTACAATAACAAAATTAATCCTCAAAAATGTAACTTGCCTAATAATTGTGCACACAGTGTATATGATACATACACAGCGGGTGTATATTCTCAGTTTGGGGTCCTTTAATGCTAGCTTTAGGTTTTCTTTACAGCATAGCAACGTTAAAACAAACAAACAAACAGATTATCTTCTCGACACCTTTTTTTTTTTTTTTCAGCTACGTTCTTATAACCACGTCTCAGACTGACTCACCAGTCCAGGAAGTGACAGTTATGATTTCCACACAAGACAAACTTTTTTTTGTTTCCTCACAGGGTACATATGTGGGTTTCTTATTATGACTCTTAAAAGCCATGGAGCATATAAGCAGCACACACACAATCCATTCACTGTGTGAACTTTCTGGCTGATTACACTGAATTTCAGTTGATTTTTCTCGGTTTGTCCTCATGTAACTGAGCTTGCTGCAGCTTTTTCTTTTTTTTACCCACATGACATGCAGCTTTAAATCCTGGACAGAAATGTGATCAACATGCGAGAAACATCTGAGCAGTTTACAGAACTGAGCACTTCCCGCTACTTTAAATAAAGCAGCAACCACGACACGCAGAGAGAGCCACGCTCTTCGGCTTTGTAATCACAGAGGTAAGACACATCTTTAAAGTTCTTCAAATGTGCTAGCTCAGATGATGTGGGGGCTTCATCATCGCCAAAAAAAAAAGACTTCTGATACATTTTTCATCTAAAGCTGTTGGTTTCAACAGGAAGCGTCTGTCTGACTTATCTGTAAGTGTTACATAGAGCTGGATTTTTTTTTCTCTTTTTTCTTAAAGGCTGTGAACATTTCCTGGTTCTTCTATGAAGCCGTGCTACAGGCAGCTTGTCAGTGCAACGAGGATGTTCTACCTGAGATGAGCTGAAGTCGACTTTTATCCGTTTTTTTGTCCTCACATCCATCCCTCTCTGCTTTACCAGCAGCAAGGTAAGACAGCAGCAGGTGTCTCCGAAGAAGCATTTCAAAGTGTTCTAGTTGAATGTTTCTGGCTTTAGCACACGCTGTTGATCTGATGTAACCGTGTTGAATGATGTAATTTCTTCAAAAGATCCTCTGTTATTTTTTAATTCAATAGTTTCACCAATGGAAACAGTTCCATCTAGTTTATTTTCTTCCGACCTTAAACGCTTGTTTCATTCTTTACGTTGCCAGAGATTTAGAAAAATTTACTGCAGATTTGCTACAATTTTATAAGAACTCCCAGCATAGATGGTTCCTGTAGTGGTCCAAAGTTTCACATTTACTCTGTGTTTTAACTTCTAAACATGAAGCAATGGGTGCGGTAAGAGACACATGATTGTTTAATCATAAGATGTCACTCGCAGACACATGACACACTGATTCCCCCTCGGTCTGTGCCTTTTTACATGTTTCTTAGTCAGCATTTCATTTACAACTTTACCCTCTTCTCAAATTTCAGATCCTTTATTCAACAATGATGCTCCTCACTGTGAAGACCTATCCAGCTTTGGTATGGAGCGTTTGTGTGTTGTTTGCCGTGGAGTCCCTGACTGCTCCCACACCAGAAGCCGACGACATTAACCTCACTGTTGACTCTGTGACTGAAGTTTACGTTGAGGAAGAGTTGCGGCCTACAACCCGGGCTGCGACTCCCAAACCTGCAGAAGTAGGTGTTGCTGCAGCAACAAAGAACACAGTGCAACCCGCAGTGGAAACTCCAGAAACCAACCGTTCAAGTGACAGCGCGGTTGGTTTGGTTGTCAAGAGCACTGCAGCAGCAACACCAGCAGCAGCAAGACCAGCAGCAGCAGCACCAGCAACTCCAGCAGCAGCAACAACAGCAGCAACTCCAGCAGCAGCAGCAATGCCAGCAGCAACTCCAGCAGTAACAACTCCAGCAGCAGCACCAGCAGCAACAACAGCAGCAAGACCAGCAGCAGCACCAGCAGCAACAACAGCAGCAAGACCAGCAGCAGCACCAGCAGCACCGGCAACAACTCCAGCAGCAACAGCAACTCCAGCAGCAGCAGCAGCAGCAGCAACAACAACAGCAGCAGCAGCAACAACAGCAGCAGCAATGCCAGCAGCAACTCCAGCTGCAACTCCAGCAGCACCACCAGCAGCACCACCAACCAGCCCAGATCACAGATTGCTTCATAGCACCACAGCTGCAGGTGAAGCCCAACGTACCCACTCTACGACGATCACAGAAACAGCCCACCATGCTCAGGATCAGTTCCATCAACCATCAGCCACCACCTTCACTGACAAAACTGCAGCAACTTCTGTCGCATTTGTAGCCACAGTGGTTGCGTCTTCTCCGCAGCCCACATCCATCGTAAAGCCTGAGATTACCTCCCAGTTACCTTCCACTGTCTCCCCTGATGAGTCCTCTAAGATGTTCAATCAGAGCCTCAGCAGTCCCTCAGCTTCTGCTGCAACCGCAGCGACAACAAACGCCACATCTGAGGCAACACCTGCGTTCAACCCCACCTCTTTGCCCGGTGCAACAACTGAGAAATCCAAACCCGGCACTGAGCTTCCATCTACATCTCAGTCTGTTTCTGCTACAGGCATCTCCACAGACGCAGCAGGGTCGAGTTCTACCGCTACCTCCATCTCAACTCCCAACTCCACGGCCACCAACAGCTCCGCAGGGATCCTGGTCCCTGGGAAACCCAAGAGGTTGCCGGTTCCAACAACCGAACCAACGCCAGCAACCACCGCAACTCGTCAAGTCTCCAAGAGCCCTTCTTCCGGCACCGAGGCCCAACCCTGCTCCAACCGAGGCGTGGTGAAGCAGTGCCTCATCGTCATCGCCGCCCTGGCTGTGCTGGCCACCATCTTCATGGTTTCTACCATCGTCCTCTGCACCAAGCTGTCAGCCAGGAAGTACAAAGTCAAGAAACCTCAGCAGGCCACTGAGATGATGTGCATCTCTTCTCTGCTGCCCGAGACCACCTACAGCTACACGAGGCAACGCAACCCGGTTCGCAACGGAATCCTGGTGATCCCCGGGGGCGGAGACAGCGACGAGGAATTAGGAGATAACCTCACTCTCAGCAGCTTCCTCCCAGACAATGACCGCTATGTTTAAGGTGGATTCATAATCACTGGCGTGCTTTCATCACACACCAGATGTTGGACTGACCTGCGGGGGTCGTCAGCGATGTGGAAAGCGGTGCTGTTCGCTTCCCCTTCGACGTCGGTGGTTTGGCTTCAATGCGCGTCTCATCTCTGTCGAGGAAGAGACAGAAAAACCACAAATACACAGATACACAAACCCATGACACCCGCCATGAACTATATCTGGTGTCAGGACTCTTTGCATAACTTTACACTGGAGATTTTAAGTGGGGTCGAGGACAGTGATCAAAGGTTGTTTTTTTAGACATCTGGTGCCTGATGGTGTTTGGCTCTGCGACGGGGGGCAGGAAGGCTCTCACAAGGGGTTCCTCACAGACACTGTGCAGTTTACAAAGAAACTATTCAGGAGGCTAAAAGCTTGACTAAACGCTGGATTGTGATTGACTGTTCAGTGTGTAAATATGCAGTAACTGTGCTGTGATAATTTATTAAAAGCGGGTTATTTAACTTTTAGGAAATTAATCTGTAATTTTCAGATTTCCTGGAAACATGAGTGTAATTTGATTTTACTTTTAGTTAAATAGAGAGAAAGCTTGGAGGCTGAAATTTTATAGAAATTACTTTAAAGATCCCCTCCAGTGTCAGTCAAGGTGTTGTTTTTAGTTAACGTGTCCATGTGGTGTTATTTAACGGCATGGTTGAACATTTCTACCTTGAAATTCCTGCGCAGCGATTAAAAACTATGGATTCCGACATTAAGAGTTTCAGGAACTGATCCTGTCAACCAGCAGAGTGGGGCTTTCTGTACCATTATTGCTCTTTAGATTCAGTTTCTTGTTCTAACAGCTGATTTTACTGCAATAGCACCACTTTGCAGCGCGTAGAATAGAGTTTAAGCAGAGCTGTAGGTGAGCTGGTGTGCTCGAGCTGAAGAAAATGGATCAACTTTGACACACAGATGTGAGTTTTTACAATCAGTGACCAAAGAGGAACTTTAAAGATCTGCTTCATTTACGCAAGCAAGCAACCGACAAACGTATTTACATAAATCAGATGACATACATCTGGCATTTATAGGGAAATTAGTTTACTGAACACATTCTGCGTGTCCCACTTGACTACATTAACTCCAGGAGGTTATTTGCAAATGATTTGACCTTACAAACTCTTAAAATAAGGGATCACCAAGGTTTTTTTTCCCCACAAGACTATATTCTCTCTATTATTTGCTGAGAATGTGCAGCGTAAGAGCTCAAGCGATAAATAGCGAAACTATTCAAGTACAGTTTTGTAACATGTGTGTCTCTAAATGGTGATAATAAAAGTGGACGTTCTGCAAACTCGCTCAGTTCCCTTATTTATGAACGGCTTCACAAAAGGCTTTTCTTCTCCCCCCCCCTGGACAGGATTTCATATTCACTTCCCTTCCTGCGAAAAGAAAACAACTCAGTGAATGCTTATTAGGGCCATGAAGCTGTGTTTTTCTTCTTCTTTTTTTTTCTTTTGCCAATGTGCAGCAGAAACAGACACCGGTGACTATCAACAGAGCTGAGACAAATGTAAACCTGGTGGATGCAGGAATTCACCCCCATGCTCCTGATGACCATATAAAGCTGCACTTGTCTTGAGTGATCACAAACACAGCAGACTTGCCAAAAAAATAAAAAATGCATTGACTCACAGGCGGTCACACTCGCTCCCTAAAGTGGTCACACGCACCCTGTGAGTTTAATTGGATGAGGGAGAGAAAAAAAAAAGACCCTGCCTTGTTTCTGAGGGCCTCCAGCGCGTGGCCTTTTCTCCTTCCCCCTTCTCTTTGGTCCACACAGGAAACATTAACCTCTTCCTGCGTCAGGAGGTCGCTCATACAGGCTGACTCTGGGGTTTGTCATCAGTGTGAGCGGCTGAAGGGCGAAAGAGAAGGCTGTCAATCAGAGGCTCCATCTGATAGCAGGTAAGGGGTTCTTTCACTATGCTTTTATAGTTGTAGAGTAGTTACTTTTCATCCAGTTAGCCACACAGGAGAGTGGAGAAGAGGTCCCTGCCCCCACAGCACAATATAAACTCCTACCTAACAAGAACAATCTGTGTGCAGGCCGGAGAGCTCAGACACTCTGGGGAGGACTGAAGGGGGAGGAGAACAGCGGAGAAGCAGAAGGAGGGATTTGTCTTGATGGTTAACGACATCTTTTTTCCTTTTTTTTTTTTTGCGCCATCCAGACAAACCTCCACACTGAAATCTGAAACTGCAGAAGTGGCGTGGTCCACCAGGCGTTCGCCACTCTTTGCCATCTTCTCTCCAGAGAAGTTCACTTTTTTTCCAGACTGGTTTCGCTCATCCTCCTCCAGAGGGGATTTCAACAGAGACACGTCTCCTGCTGCAGTGAATGGTGAGTAAAATGTAGGATTTTGATCCATTTTTTTCTTCTGATTTGAGGTGTTTCCATTGGACACTGCACACTGAAGCATCTTGGCATCATGGAAGTGGATGACAGGATGCTTCAGGGCAGCATCCAAACTCAGGAACATGATGATTAAAACTTTAAGACAATGTTTTATTCACAAGATGAATCCTGAGTCACTGTTTTTGTGTCTGTGTTGTTGGCAAGCAAAATCTGCTGGGTGAATAGTCGTTCTTTGGGCATAGGTGTGCATATTCTGTGTGTCTGTTTATGAGTCTGATTGCACAGGAATGTGTAGCAGTGTATATTAGGTCTGGAGTGAGTGGGTGATTAATTTGACAAAAAAAAAAAAACTCCCAGCCCCCTTTTTTTTTCCAGATGAGAGCAGGGTTTCATGTGGCTCAGCTTGCACACAGATGGAGCCGAACAGGGATAAAAGTGTGGGAGCTGCTGCCAGTTGACACACAGACGGAGCAGAGAGCTGAATAAATATGGCCAAGGAAAGCAGCGTTTAAAGGGCTAGTTCAGCCAATTTGCAAAGTATGAAGCTGTATAGATTAGTTTTGGTTTTTATTATTCCCATTTTTTTTTTTAGAGATATTCTCCTGCTGCCCCTAATAACACAAGGGAGTGACTGGGGTGAAAAATCCTGTCTGACTCTCTTCT
>NW_007579638.1:20836-61567 GCF_000690725.1 Stegastes partitus | reverse complement strand
TGTTTCTCCAAAAATAAAAATATGAAGTCGAGAACAGATTTGTTTCACTTTCTTATCAGTCATCTCATGACCCCTCATATTTATCTGATGTTTAAAACTGCATATACGGAAGTTCAAAGTAGCTCCACCTGCAGCAGCTACAACATGCTGCAGATACTTCACTGTTAATAATCTAAAGTCAGCCATAAGGATCAAACCAGTACTGTTTCATTAATACTTTAACTACACTTTGCTGCTATTGCTCATGTCCTTTTAATAAAGTATCATCAATAGCTTTAACTTGTGATGGAGTATTTTTACTTTACTGTACTGATGCTTCTATTCTAGTACAAGATCTGCTAGATCTTACCACTGCTCATTGCTCATGCAAATTCTATTTAATATGCAGAGAAATGCATACAGTATGTGATATTGGAAGTTTGATGCAGTGTGTTTTAATTAAATGCTTTTACGCTTTCTTAAGCAGAGCTGTGGTGCTTCACTAACACCTGCTCTGAAGGCGCTTCATGAATCCTCAGTGTCCTCCATCCAAAAAATAAAATATTCGGCCCCAGAATTTTAAAAAAATTCAACCAGTTTCCAAGTTGTGACTGTTATATTTAACGCTTTATATTATAATACAGTGTAACACCACATAGAGAAATACAACTGATGATAAAACATAATTTAGTTTTACATTCATGAACACTGTCAGTGCCATCTTTGTTTGGATTAGAAAAATATATTGGATCAGACTGTAAAATGTATTGAAAGCAGTAAAGCTAGGTCAGAAGAGGATTTAAAAAAAAACCTTTAACAACAGCTGTAAGTGTTGTTAAATGACCAGCTATTTATTTTTCACAAAAACAGATGCTGAACTGACCCTAATGTACATGTGAAGCACAAACTGTCTTCACATGTGGCTCTGACATTTCAGTCTCTGACATTTACTGTGATTCACAGATCCCGAGGGGAAGCGATGCTCCCGATGGCCCTTCACCACATCGGCCTGTGCGTGGCGTTTTGCCTCAGCAGCAGTCTGGCCACACCTCCGCTGTTTTACAGTTTTCTGGAGGGAAGCACGGATGAAGAAGAACTCAGTAACTTGAACTCCTCGCTGCCCACCAGCAACCTGTCCTCCATGCACCAGACCCCGCCTGTGGACACGGCCCAGGACGACACCGACTTCCTGACGGAGCTTGTGATCTTTCTGGAGGAGAACAAGCTCCTCATCCTTGTTGCAGGAACTCTCATCCTGCTCGTCTTCCTCATCATCTGCGGGGCGATTGTCATGAGCCGCAGACGCAAAGTCAACGCCTACTACCCGTCCTCATTCCCCTCAAAAATGTACGTGGACCAAAGGGACAAAACTGGAGGTGCCAAACCCTTTAACGAAGTGAAAGAAAAAGCTGCTCCTGAGCAGGAAAGTGAGCCGATGGACTCTCACAAGCAGCTCCAAGCTGACATCATGAGAGCTGCCAAGAGCCTGCGATCGCCAAATAAACCTGTTGATGCTGCAGAGAGATGTGACCCCAGTCAGAAAGTAGCAGCCCACAGTGTGGAGGACAGCTCGAAACCAGATGTCAGCCTCCTAGACCAGCAGCTTCCAAGTCTCCCCGAGGAGAAGGAGCTGCGTGAGGTTCCTGACAGCGAAGCAGCTGCAGCAACAGAGCCGAGTCCTTCAGATCAGCCTCATCCAGAGGAAGCCGAGTCACAAGAGCCTTCGACCGGCAGGAGCCTCCGGCCCTCCTCTCTGCACATTCACAATGACTCTGCCACACTGCAGCTAATCGCTGGAGAGAAAACGGCCTTCTAAGAAACCTGAACATGTTTCCTGATGCTTTGAAACCAGACGTGGAAATGTGTGCAGTTAACCTCCAAAGAATTCTACATGTTTACTGAAGCAAATGTGGAAACGTTACACTCACAGGTGGTTTTGCAATATTTCATGTTTAGGTGCAGAGCAGTTAAACACTCAGCGGCCTGTTTGCTCTGACTGGACGTAACCGTCGTGCCATTTTGTAAACATGTTTATTGGTAAGAAAAACAGTTGTTCTGTCGGTCGACGCTTGTGTTTGTCTACATCCTGCAACATTCCTGCGTGCGGGTCGCTACCATAACAAACGCGTGTTGTGGCACCAAACACTTCTGTGCAAAACACGACGCTGACTCGCATCAGTGACTTGATTCTTAGTAAAGTGCAGAAAGCCACTTCCTGAGATTAGCTGTGGGTTGCCTCTAAAAAGCAGAAGTGCATAAATACATGTAGCCCTTATAAAGACTCTATTTCATTTAGGTGAGCTTCAATCACAATATAATGTGACTCACTAAAACGGCATAAAGAAAAAAATTACAGTTATGCACAAAATGTCTAAAAAAAAAGGAGTTATTCAGGGTATTTGAGGAATAAACTGAACTCAAAGCAACAAATGATTCAGAATACTTTTATTGCAGACTTTCAAGGAAGCATTTGTAAATATAAATTACGCTGAAAACTAATGGACTGTTGTTTTGTTTCAAGTCACTTTGCATATCAACAAGTGAGTGCTTAGGGTGCAGGCAGGATAAATGAAACTGCAGTGTGGAACTTTTGTCTCCCCCTACTGGCAGTGAAAGTAATTACACAAACACTGTGGATGAAGTGTTTGTCTTCAATGCTAACCTTTTTTTTTTTTTTCCCCAGACCGTAATTCGTTTGTTTTTCAAATGGAGCATCAGATTTTTTTTCTTGGATGCTTCCTCCCCTGTGGCCTTCGTCGTCACTACAGTTGGTCCCAGCTTCAGCTCTGGTAATTGCTGGTTGATGTAAAATATACCAAAACTGAGCAGAAATATCACCACAGAGATCAAATTTAAAACTTGCTGCAGAGAGATTCACCTGATGCTCATCTGATCAGCGCTGTGTTTGGCGAGGGCTCGAATGTAAGAGACGCTCTTGTGTGTGTAAAAGTCCCGCACTACAGCTTTAAATCGCTTTTAGCTTTAATTAATCCCTTCATCACACCTTTCAGAACAAACACTAGCCATCACAAAATCTTAAAAAATTCTCAAATATAATCAATCTTAACAATAAGGCTCAACTTTGTACCAACAACCCAAACAGTGCTTGTATTGTGCGTTTACGTGACAGGCTAAAAGATACAGTATACAGAGTTAGAGGGTCACAGACTAACACAGAAAGCCTGGTGTAACACTGCTACAGAGGGTTGACCACGGTGTACTTGATGGTTAACGACATCTTTTACTCATTACTGCAGGAAAAGTGAGGTGGTGATACTGGACTATTGCGACTTCTCTTCTCGGCAGCAAATGTTGTCCAGCTCAAAGTGAAAGTGCTCCGTTTAGATGCTGGCCCTGGCTGCCTCCTGCTGGTCGTCATGCTGCTTGAGACGATAGTCAGCAAGGGCTGCCTTGATGGCATCTTCTGCAAGCACTGTAAAGGAACAATAAGAGGTTAAATACATGCACCGAGCAGTTTAGAAAAGAAGAATAACTTTTCTTTTTTTCTTTTTGTTTTTTAAATCAATGAAGACTTACTGGAGCAGTGAAGTTTAACAGGTGGAAGACTGAGCTCTTTGGCAATGTCAGTGTTCTTTATCATCAGAGCTTCATCCACCTGAAAAGGAAAGCACACAGCTCCAGTAACCACAAGAATGTTTCCGTCAATAAGATACAAGCACAGCAGAGTACAAAAGAACAAATGTAAAAGTCAGTACATGACGCCGTCTAAGAGGAAGTGAAAGAAATGTCACGTTGTGAAATGTGTTTACTCACAGATTTGCCTTTCACCCACTCAGTGGCCAGAGAGCTGGAGGCGATGGCAGAGCCGCAGCCAAAAGTTTTGAACCTGGCATCCACGATCTTCCCCTCGTCATCCACTTCAATCTGCCAAAAGTGTTTAGTTTTACTCAAGCGTCAAAGGCGGATATAACTCTCACATTACAAATCTAATATTACAGTTCAGTTCTTAAAAACCACACATCAATATTTGATTTTGAACCTGGGAATAAACATCTGCTCTAAAAAATGTATAGTAAATGACTCCCCCTTAATATATAACGTTGGAAATGCTTTCTAGCAAACTTAGAACTATTTCAGACATCCTACACGGTAAAACAAAAACGTAATTTATCAGTGCTCTGTGCATAGATCTTCCAAGTACTTTTCTGTTGTGTTATTACATACTAGATTTATACATTGGCACTAATGGTACAGTGTGTATACAAGGCTGTAATGGACCCAGATTTAGTGGCAAACGTACCTGAAGCTTCATCACATCTCCACAAGCTGGAGCGCCCACCAAGCCAGTCCCAACTTTCTTGGAGTTCTTGTCCAGTGAGCCCACATTTCTGGGGTTCTCATAATGATCCACCACCTTCAGAGAACAGAGAGGGGAAAAGGCCGCGTTAGTAACAATTTACTGCAGTCACCATTCATTAACACAAAAACAAAAGTGAGGAAGCTCGATGACAGCAGCATCCTGGGAGGCCATTTGGATTCTTCAAAAATCACAAAAAGAACGTCTATAGGTCTTGGCATCGCTGTTACACAACTACATATTTCCTCCCTTACGTAAGAGACACCGAAATAAACAGATTAGGACTGGATTTCATTGTCCACTATTCCAAATCCTATATCCTGCCCTCCCCCCCTCTAGTTTCTGCCGAGTCACTCTGACAAGACATAACGAAGCGGCTGAGCATCTCAATGCAGAACTACATTTAATACAACAAAGGCAGAATAAAAATAGATACAAAAAAATCTCCTTATGATTAAGAAACTGTTTTATTATATATAAACAATAGCTAAAATAACATCTTTGTCAGACAGGATGTCACATTTAAAGCCAGGCTCACTAGTTGAAATCTCATAGTTAAAAATGCTTCATGAAATAATTTCAGTAAAGGTTTATTATATCTAAACATCACAACCAAACAAAAACACATCTACCACAACATGATTTCACCACGTTGCATCAGACATGTCAAAATGAAACTTAACAAGTGAACAGGTGTGCTAGATACCTAAAAGATGCTCCATCCTTAAGAAAACGATATATTTCTGCTATTACAGAATCTGTTTCTAGCACACTGTGCTCCTACACCATATTGACACCCCTTAAAGCGCATTAATCGGATGTGATCTAAGAATTAAAACTGTGCCCAGCTGGGGCACAGATTAGGGACGTTATTCTAGTCCAATACTTGCTATGTAGGTGGAAATATTGCTAACTATTTTTTTGTTTTCACACCTTATCTCTCTCTGACACTCCCTCCTCTGTGTGTCTGGAGGCAGACTGATGTACATAACACAGCACATGTAAGTCACCTTCCTGTGTTTGTCCCCTAACTACGCAGTTAACCAGCTCTATCTAATTAACTGACTGATATAACTACTGCTAGCTTCAGTGCTAATGGTGCTCTCATTAAGCTGTTATAACTGACTTACACCAAGCTAACTAGACTAAATGTAAACATTAGCCAAATGGCAGCTATAACACTATGCTCCCTCGGGCTCTTTTTGGTAAAGAAGCTACACCAGACTGGTTTTACCTTCTTGTGGTAGCAGCACTGAGTGATGAACTCTGGAGCAGAGAGCCTCCTGGTGAGGAAAGCCAGAGGACTGAGACACTTCTTCGCCACGGTACCCGCCATGTTGACAGAATGGCGCAGTTTGGAAGAGGAGAGCAGCTCGAGCCCCGGTTACTGTGAAGGGGAGGAGCTAAAGATGACTGCATCTGCGCATGTCCGTTCTATGTAAAACAGCGGAAGGTAAACATCCTTTCATAATACAATGCAGTTAGACGGTCAGTATAAATACAGGTAAACATTTATGACTGCAGTTTTGAAACAGTTTGTTTAAAAAACAAAAAACAAAACAGCGACCACTTTACCCACCTTATATGGTCACTCTGACTTTTAAAAGTAGATATTATCAGTGGTTATTTATTAAGAGAAGTGCAAACTGGTGTAAGATTCCCCTCGCCACCATATTTCCCCTCCTGACCACTGATTATGCCATATTTTCCTTTCATGTCTTTAAATAGTATTGATATCATTTTACTCGTCTGAGGAAGTGGTTCTGAAGTAAGAGGATGTAATATTCAGACAGCACAAAATCAGCTTTAGTGGTACTTATTAACAATATACATGTACAAAAGTTTCTTTACTATTAGCAAAGGAGTCATGCAGATGGTTGTCCATTAGTTTGAGCAGAAATAACATAAACTTAATGTAATATGTGAAAATGTGAGAATAGGCCTTGACAGGGAAGAAAGCCTCCCATGGTCGTCAGTGTTTTCCAAAACTCTAGCCTTGCTAATGGTGGATTTAGATCAGTTATGTACACTTTAATGTATTTCAGTCACACAACAGCTAACCACAAGTAGAAAATGTGTCATTATCTTTCTTAAAGGCTAACTAGTTGACTTTGGTTAAGCTTGCTGTAGCTCTAGCTAACTCGCTTGACTTCTTTGCTACTGTGTCAAAATAGCTCTGTTGATTTGGCATTATTTTTGTGTCATAAATTTAAATTTATGAAAGCATTTAAAAAGAAAAAATACAACTAATTAATTAAACAAAGTTACACTGCAGCATTCATGATGCAACTGACTGATCATCTTAAACTATGCATCCTATTTTATAAACTGATCGCATGTTTTGTATGTATATTTTAAACCTTTAGGGTAAACAGCCGTCTGGGTGCCGGCACCTCCAGTGGTCATGGTCTGCGGCTCCCCCCCGGTGTGGATGGCCCCAATTGGTGGCGTTTTCCACCAGCCTCAGTGGCATGCCACGTCGCCCTACGCTCAGTGGTGAGAGTGTGTGTGTACTTCCTCCACAACTGTTAATGAATCATATGCAGCAAATGCAAGTCATCAAAGAATACGGTGTTTAAAAGGAAGGATTATAAATGAATGCTAATACATTTATTTGAACCAAAGAGCTTCGTCGGTCAGTTGCCTTGTGATTATTTTTCTGAAAAGCATTTACTCAGCATTATTTTCTATTGCGTAACAGCTTCATGTGACCTTTAGGAAGTGACATGGAAATGTTTAGTTTGACCACTCTGTGTAATATGGGAAATGAGTCAGTGAATGGTTATTGCTTCATATACGTGCAGATTC
Organism: Stegastes partitus; assembly: GCF_000690725.1. Classification (NCBI taxonomy): domain Eukaryota; kingdom Metazoa; phylum Chordata; class Actinopteri; family Pomacentridae; genus Stegastes; species Stegastes partitus. The sequence goes on along the minus strand of NW_007579638.1, from coordinate 54,462 downwards.
CTACTACTTGGCATTTAATATTTCACTCAAGCAGGCCGCAGGAAAAAGGTCACTTTAAAGATGATTCATTGTTCATCGCGTACACACAGAATATACAGAGGCCTTTATTGTGCTTTTACTCAGATGGTGCTGATAAAATCTCACTGTAAACATGTCAAACTTACAGTATTTTCACAGTTTCAACCATCTGGTAAAAACCACATGCTGAAGATTCAATCCTGCCATACGTTGGCCTGACATCACCCACCTGAGTCTCTGATCTCTGTGCTGTTAGATAAAGATAAACCAGGACCAGTGTAGTTACTAGTAGTGATGAATATACATGTGTGTATAAATAGCAATGCTTAGATCATTTCTGTGAAGAATTCTTCACTTACGTATCAGTTTAGTTTTAAAAGCATGAAGGCCACAGATGTGAGGTACATTAAATGGTCCCAATATATGATCACTATCACAATTGTTTCTTTTTTCTCTTAAAGATATGAACCTCTTGTACACTTCAGAGTTCAGCTAACACAGAATTCTGCCACCTACAGATGTTCTGGAAGCTTTTGCAGCTGTTGGAAACATCAGGGGGAGTATCAAAGGATGATGGACAGTTTTGTGGACTGGTGTGAAGTGGATCACCTGCAGCTCAACATCAGCAAAACAACAGAGCTGGTGGAGGACTTATGGAGACTCAGTACTCCTACTGCTCCTCTTTCCATTAGTAAAGAGAAGTGGTGGAGGAGCACAAACACCTGGGCGCTCATTTGTACCCCTTTTCCACCAAACCAGATCCAGTGCTAGTGCTTGACTTGGCACCAGTTCTTTGTGTTTCCACCGCCTAAGCACCAGCTCCAGGTTCTCAATACTGGTGCTTAGCAAGCACCAACTCTTTGCTGGGCCAGAGCTAAGCACCAGTACGTCAGGGGCTGGGGGTTATAGTGACCAATGAGACCAATGGGAAACGCAGAACCGCCATTTTTTAAAACAACAGCCAAGCGTGTTGGTACGTTTTAGCATTTCTTAGCATGGACGCCGAGCTGAAGCAGCAGGATGAGACTCAATGCTTCCTGGCACTAGAGCTGAGCCTGTGTTCGAGGGAATCCAGCGGGAGATGGCTGCAGCAGGGTATGAGCGGAGCTTCGACCAGCTCCTCAACAAAATTAAAAAGCTCAAAAAAGACTGTAGCGGCAGTGGTTGGCCCAAAACGAGTCCCCATTATGGCCAGCAAACTGGACTGGACCACAGACTTTGCTGCTCTCTGCACGAGGGACCAGAGTTGGCTCTTTGCACTCTACTCCAGATGTTTGTGGTGAAGCATTTACACTGTGGTCTGCTGGGGCAATAGTCTGAAGGTGGATGACACCAAAAGCCTCGAGAAACTTATTTAGATCCTGGCTCAGACCTGGGGGTGGAATTGTACAATCTGCATGTAGTCACGGAGAGGACGATGTTGCCAACACTCCTCTGTATCGTGGAAAAAGTCTCCCAAAGTGTTCGAGTTATCCAGAGGAGCACATTCAGTCAGAGGCCAACTAAATGCTCTGCAGGAGGTCCTTCCCGTCTATGGCTATTCAGTTATGTAGTTTGTTGTTTTTCTGATGAAGTTGTATAATTTTACAACTTCCACAATCTTAAAAACATGACAAACCGACTTCCCTGTGTTGATTAATAGGGTTTTCTGCTTTTTTAGACTAATTGGGATTTCTATATAGGTGCTTGAGTAACATTTATAATCGTGATTGTTAAAGATACAGGCCAAAGATCAAAAATAAACTAATTATTTATCCTGAGGCTGACAAACCTTACAACAGAATCACCCTCGTATCAAAGTTTGGCAACTTCAGTTGGTCTACAGACACGCCCTGATGCTTAGAAACGGGTTATTGGTGTATGTGGTTGTGTGGAGATCCCCATCCTGAGGTTGCAACAGGTTTTTTTTTTTTTTTTTGTGATTTTGACCAAATCTCTTTCCTACGTCACTCCTCTCCACAGCAACACTGCTCGGAAAACAGAAGTGAGAAGTTGCCTCCAGCAGCAAAGGACTCAGCAAGTCAACACTTTATAGTTGCTGCTCTCACCGTCGAGACATACCGTGAGTACTTGTTTGTTTTGTGTGAAAAACTAAAAACAATTTCTTGATAAAATTGTGAACTAGTACAGCTGTCTATGTGCATATGCTTATTAAGGAAATGGTGGTACTTTGTATTTCAGGGAAAGTAACCAGCATGGATGATGTGGACTATATTGAGTATGAGGACTACACAGCAGGCAATGACACAGAGATCAAAACCAACGTATCTCAGCTACTGACTTTCAGTACCTCGCAGTCGTCTCTGACTTATGTCCTGGTGACAGCCAATATCATTATATCTGTGGTTGGGCTCGCGGGAAATTCCTTAGTGATTTGGATCTGTGGATGGAAGATGAAAACAACGGTCATCACCACCTGGTACATCAGTTTGGCCATTTCAGACCTTTTGTTCTGTGTCTTCTTGCCACTCGACGTGTTCTACATGATAACCTCTCACTGGCCTTTCGGACAGATATTGTGCAAGCTCAGCTCCTCCGCCCTGTTTCTCAACATGTACAGCAGCGTATTCCTGTTGGTTCTCATCAGCGCTGATCGCTGTCTAATGGCCTTATTTCCTGTGTGGTCGCACAACCACCGAAGAGTGAGCAAAGCTTTTTGGATCGTCGTCCTCATGTGGATCCTCTCTGCTCTCCTAACGCTGCCCTCAATGATCTTCAGAAAAACCACAGTCCACGGCTCAGTCACTCAGTGCCACACGGATTACAAGGGCCATTCCAGACACAAGGCTGTGGCGCTGACTCGATTCATCTGCGGGTTCCTGATCCCTTTCCAAATAATTGTGTCCTGCAGCTTGGTGCTTTGTGTGAAGCTGAGAAGTTTGACCATCAAGTCAACAAAGCCCTACAAAATCATGGTGGCGCTCATCGTGTCGTTTTTCTTCTGCTGGGTCCCTTATCATACCTTTGTTCTCCTGGAGCTGGACCTGAAGAACCACAGCGTGGAAGTGCAGAAAGCCGGGCTGAGGGTGGGCTCCACGCTGGCTGCAGCAAACAGCTTCATATCCCCGCTTCTCTATGTGTTCATTGGTAATGACTTCAAACGAACCCTGAAGAAGTCTTTGACATCAGGGATAGAGGAGGCAATGGCTGACGATTTTCGTACAGGTGGTCTCAGTAACTCAAAGGCCAAGTCGATGGAAATGATCTGAAATTAAGTTGAAAGCTTTATCATCAATGCAGAGGAATACTTCACTGTACATAAAATCATTAGAAACATGGGTGACATTGGCAAAATGATACGTCATCTCATGTTTAACCACAATGTGTATAGTAGGCTTTATGTGTAATGTATATACATGTATGCATTAATGATTTATTTATCATGATCCTCAAACCTCATGACACAAGCAATACATTTGCTCACTGAGACTATCAGCTATGGGCGGATGTCTGCTGTTGATTTACTGTGTTTTATATTGTAAAAAGAAAATCTTTACTCTCAGGTGTTTTATATTTAGGTTATTTGTTGTCTATGCAAGACTTCCTGGTATATTGTTCTTGTGCTTGCTTCACATTACTCTTTGTGGAAAGCATTTTAAATCTAATTAAATGCATTATTTTCAATCATTTGGAGCAAACTGTGATGGATTGAAATATTGAGAACCAACATTTTTTTGTGTTGTTTTTAGAATTTTATAAATGAAACCAAACAAATTGTATGAAGTCATGAAGTAATTTTGTTCTGTAAAATTCAGCAGTTTTCACCTCAAGCAGTACTGTTGTATATAACTGTATTTGTTCTAGTGTCATTATAATAAAGAAATATTAAGCCTGCTAGTTTTTCCTGTTTGGCTCAAATTGAATGTGAAAGCTTAAGTGGAAAAAACCATCATCTGACTTTGCAGTTCCTCCAGATCTAGTCTCAGGGCATTAGTATAGCAAAAGTTAATAGGATAGTAAAGTTAATATAAAATGTGAGATACTGTGCTCGAGGTAAAGTAAGGCTGCTTTCTTTATGCGCTTATATACTAGAGTGGTGCTCTAGTGGCTGTTTGCCTCAGTTATATGATTTACAGAGATACAATCGTGTTGAACTGAATTAAACTGAATTTTAACGGAAATTAATTGATTGTGATTTAATTTAATTGAATTGAATTGAACTGGTTTGATTTCAATGAACTGAAATGAGCCTAACTGAATTTAATTTACTTAAATTAAATTGAACTGAATTGAATTGAATCGAACTGAGCTGAGCTGCATTTCCTGTCAGGCACAGCTGAGGGCAACAGAAGCCCATCTACATGAAGCCCCGCCCCCTACCGGAAGCCCCGCCCCCTGCCTTCCCTCTACTACCGGTTAGTAAAGCTGCGGATGTGTGATGCAACCAGCTGTAGGGATATTTTCTCAACTCCTCACAACTAGTTTGAACTTTCACTCATCATCAGCTGTTGTCCTGAACGACAACTTGGACTCTAGACGCTCTGCTGTTCGTCGCTCTGCCTCCTGTTTATCGGCTAAAGACGGCTAAACTCTCAGCCTTCGCTTCGCTAACATATTAGCAGCTCCAGATGGACGTTCGCTCGGCTTGACTCTCGCTTCTCTGCTGTTCGCCGCCGCTCCTCTGCCTGCTCGGGACTTTTCCTTATGAGTACATTTTGAGGCGCCGGGTGCCGCAGGAGTGCCACCCCATTTTCCTCGTTTGAACTGAACAAATGGCCACCGCTGCTCCCCCTCCAGCCGCTGGCTCCGCCGCGGCCGCCGAAAACCCGAGTCCCGGATCCAGCAGCTCGACCGCGGCCGACAGCGGCAACCAGGACAGCACCTTCGAGTGTAACATATGCCTGGACACCGCCAAGGATGCGGTGATCAGCCTGTGCGGACACCTCTTCTGGTAAGAACCGGCTCAGTGGCTTATGTTTTTTTAAATTATAAACCAGCCTAATCGGGTTACATGCGGCTGAGAAGGAGCCTGGACGCCCCCCTCCTCAGCCCTCTGGACTCCAGCCGGTGTTTGCTGCTTCACATGGTATTGATCAAGAAGTTAGGTGGGGGCACAGCAGCATATTGGCTTTTTAGATCATCCTAGAGGTCAGTATCAGGCTCTAAAGCTGTAACCAGAAACCATCCCCAGTTGTATTGATTGTTGCTCACGTGTGTGATGTTATTTTTGTCTGTAAAGCACAACCCAATGAAGACACTCAGAAACATGCACAAAACTTTAATCTTCTGATGAGTTATAAATGCCAGGCCTGCTTTTATAGCAGTGTTATCTGCAAATACAAGGCTGTAGATTTCAGTGGAACACGCTGCATATATGTAAAATAGGACATGTAACACTGGTGAGCCTCTTTGCACTCAGTATATTTAACATCTGGCCTGATTCGTGTCAATACTTTTGCTTCTTTAATATGTTTTAAGAGAGGAGCACTCAAATCAGAAAGCTTTTTCGATGTTTGTCAGACTGTCCTCGGACATTGTGAACTAATCAAACCTCTTCCTTTGCGTCTCCTTTTCGACCAGTTGGCCCTGTTTGCATCAGGTAAGCCCTCTTTGTTTTCACTTCATTCAAATGCCAAAGACGGTGCATTGTTGTGGATGCTTCACACAGATAAAGCTTCTTAACGCCTCTTTGTCTCCATGCAGTGGTTGGAGACCCGACCAAACAGACAAGTGTGTCCGGTGTGTAAAGCTGGTATCAGCAGAGACAAAGTAATCCCCTTGTATGGCAGAGGAAGCACAGGTCAACAAGACCCCAGGTGGGTACTCTTAAGTGAGACGGGTCAGACTGGCTCGAATGTCTTGTGCAATCACAATCTTCCAGTGATAAATATGCTCAACACCCATTTTGTAATGCTGCATTTAACCTAAGTGGTGTGACTTTAATATTTTTCTGCAAGGTTAGGAATACAGACACAGTGCAATGACTGCTTTTGCAAAATGTGGTTTTGTTTTTAAAGAGAAAGAACTCCCCCTCGACCACAAGGACAAAGGCCTGAACCAGAGAACCGTGGTGTAAGTACCGAGAACACATCATAACAAAGTGTATTTCTCTGTTCCATATGTGCCAAGTGGTACGTTAGCTGCTCAGTAACTTTATGCATTCATGATGTAACCATTACATAGAATGATGCAGGTGCTGCAGCGCTAACCTGTGGCTTATTCATTAGCGAACGGACGTTTCCCACTGGGATCTATTACGCTTTAAGAGCGGAGGTGCCACGTGCCTCTTGGGAATGATCACAAATTGCACTGGCTGTTGCGTCACATCTCACTTTCTGTATGTTAAGCTTTAGATATCATGAAGATAAACACTTTTTTTTTCTTTTTAATGACATGTTTTGCAGGGTTTCCAGGGATTTGGCTTCGGAGATGGAGGTTTCCAGATGTCGTTTGGAATCGGTGCCTTTCCGTTTGGTATTTTTGCTACAGCTTTTAACATCAACGATGGAAGACCTCCTCCAGGTATTTCTGTTTGCCACGCTTCACCGTGACCTCTCTTGTGTCCTTTCAGCAGCAAAATATCAAATAACCTGTGTTAAACACTTTCCCCAAACAGCAGCTCCGGGGACACCGCAGCACACGGACGAACAGTTTCTGTCTCGGCTCTTCCTGTTTGTCGCTCTGGTGATTATGTTTTGGCTGCTGATTGCATAATTATGTGGAAAGGAAAGGTGACATCTTGTGTTAACCTGTACAGATTTGTCAGAGATGAGATGCGACACACGGTCTCGGTTTGATCCAATGTTTTGTGATTCTGCCTTCGTACATTTTTATTAGTTCTTCTTCAGTTTTTTTTTGTTCTCTCCTTGGCAGCACGCTACCACCTCAGTTATCTTACATGCATGTCTGTTTGCGTTAATGTTTAACACATGCAGAAAGCTTAAAGTGAGAGACAGTGGCTGAGCGTGATGGTGAGACAGCCATGAATCTTACTACTGTGACATGTCAAAATGTCCTCTGTGGAAAATAGGCCTATTCCATGCTGAATAGCTGCAAAGAAACCTACTGGATTTAAATGCTGAATGCTAGCATGTGCTTTCTCAATAGTGAGCATAAACTAAATCGAGATATCACACATTCTGATTTTGAGTTGTCAGCAGAAAGTAGTGTGTCATGGATGCGCCCTTTTCTTTTTCTTTTGCTAATATGTGAAACCTTTAAGTGCAGGATCGTGCACTCAGAAACAGTAGCAGAGGGTAAATATAGTGACTTTGTGCAAGTGGGTGACAAATTAAAGGAATAAAACAAGCGTCTTCGTAAGGTGCTGGGCTACCAAATGCCCACAGAACCAGTTTAATGCACCTCAGCATTGTTTCTGAGAGACTGTGAAACTCTGCTGCAGGGACGGAGCAGCATTTTTCTCTCGTTTGGTGTTTTGATGATGATAGTGGAGAGCGCTGTCTAACTCATCAGTCCAAAATCTAACATGTGTTGCGATCTGGTGACTGTGAAGGCTGTAGCAGATGATTCACATCATTTTCGTTGACGTTGATAGTCATCCTGGAAGAGGCCACTCCCACCAGGAAGTAAATATTTCACCATATGATAAAGGTGATCACTCGGAGCAACTTTGCATTGACTAGGAGTGATCAATATGTCCAGACTGTGTCAGGAAAATGCTCCCCCACATCACAGCAGAGTCTGTAGGGGTTCAGTTTTTCCTTTTTCCTTTAATTTGTCACCTGTCAGGAAGTGATTTTGGACTTAATGACTAAGAATGTTTTTTTTCTCCATTCAGATGTACCTGCTTTTTACAAATTGCACATCAAAAGTTACCAAATTTCTCCAGACATTTTGAGCAATCAAGATGCTACCAGACTGACATTTTTCTCTTTATTTTAGATAAGATTGAAAAGCAATGTGTTTATGATGCATGTAAGCCGTTGAAACTGACTAAATTTATGAAACAGTGTTTCCTTTCCAAACTGCAAAATCGTTTTATTTTGCTGAATTTCTTTGATGTCACTGTAATTAAATGTAAAATACTGTAGATTAATACAGAGTTAAAATGAAGTTTGATTCACTGAACATGAAACGACTTTTCTAAATGTCAATTCGCTCTATTGACAGTAAAGCTATGTAAATGAAAGAGTTAATCATTGTCTGTCTTGTTTTCTATGAAGGTGTAAATCTATCGATACTCTGTCGCCAAACAAGTCTTACTTGTCTAATAAATACACAAATCGAGACACACCAAACAATATTTTACATGAAAAATAGTTCTCAACCACTTTTGTGCTGCAAAGGAAGAAAAATAGACATTTTGGTCATTTTGTGGAAGAGGCTTTTAGAAAAACAGAATTAAGTACAAAAAAAAAAAAGTCACTTTAGATTAGTTTGGCGTCTCCGTCTCCTTCTTCTCGTGAGATTCCGGCTGTGCAATGTTGAACTCTGCTTCGTACATGATCTGCTGGATCTTTATTTTTGTCTCGCACCTCTTCTGCGGAGCGAGCCGCTTCAGAGCAGGAACAAAGCTCAGCAGAAACAGTTCGTCCTCGTCCCGCGGCCTGGTGGGACACGAGTTGACACCGTCTTTGACCAGCCATTTTGTCGGCAAGGTTGTACTCTGAGAGGAAGGCGGCGGCGGCGGCGGCAGCGGATCCTGCATCAGCCGCCGCTTACGTCCAGTGTTGCTGGCGGGGGTGATCTGTGGGCCGGATGGCATCTTGGCCAGAACAGCCAGCTGGGCCATCTGTGTGTCCTGAGACGCCGGAGGGAGCTGAGTGACAAAGGCCACCTGGGGCTTCAGGTCAGGTGGACTGACGGGGACCTTGGTGAGATTCTGTGGCGCCTTCACTGCTTCCGGCAAAGCGGTTTCTCCCTCCGCGCCGCCCGTTTCGTTTTCGGGGTTGTCGTGGTCGTCGTCATTGTTGCCACAGATGTCCGCCACGCCGCTTCTGGAGCCAGTGAAGGGCGCGATGAAATTCATAAGCTGCCTGTATTTCCATCTGCTTTGGATGATTTCTCCTTGCTTCTTGCTCTTGATCTCCATCCGGATTTCCTTCAGGTACCTGTCTCTCATGTTCTTCCATTTTCTTTTGCATTCCTCGGCTTGGAAAAGAAAATATCAGAGCATAAGAAACAGGAAAATACAGGAACAACAAACATAAAGCAACCTGGACATCCGTTACTGTTATAGAACTCCTAAACAATGCTGCATTTTCCTCTAAAAATTCCAAAAATATAGTTTTCAGTCCCGTTACCTAAATAGTCAACACCAGGGATCTCCAGCACCGGTCCTGGTGAGCTACTGTCCTGCAGGTTTTAGATGTTTCCGTACTGCAACACACCTGACTCGGATCATTCACAGACTTGTGTAGAACTTGACAACAAGCTGCTGGAGATCCATTAATGTGAGTCATCTAAAACCTGCAGGACAGTCGCTCACGAGGACCGGAGTTGGAGATCTCCGGTCTACATCATGATTAAACCAACGCTCACTGCTGTTACTATGGAGGCCAGATAAGTTTCTTGTTGGCACATGGTTGACCTTCGTGTGCTCGGCTCTAAAATAAATACAGCAGGACTGGGCAGAGTAAATGAGGTGTGCCTTAACACGGCTTTCAAGCTATATAACGATGCTAAAACGCAAAAGCAGTCAAATCAGTGCAACAGTTCAGCAAATTTTCTGAGCTTGTCAGAGGTGTTGATTATCCACTGAACTGCCCGTTACTTTCTTGATTGATGCATTAATTGTTTGTTCTATTGAAATTTCAGAAACGTGGAAAAGTGCCAATTACAATCCTCATGTCCAAAGTGACATCTGGGTCATTCCATGTCAAGTCAACAAATTTGTAGAACAATTTCTGCTTGAACATCTCGGATTTACCTGATTTTTTATTTTTTGGCATAAACTATAGATATTTATAATGATAAGTACAAACAAAAGGCTCAGTTTTCAATGTGCTGGAATTGGGCCGATAGGCAATTTATATTTTAAATCTTCCTTGGAAAGTACTTAATATATACTAATCTAAAATTTCATGGACAACAATTTAAATATCCATAGTTTAAGATAAAAAATGTTTTAAGTGAATCAGAGACGGTCGAGCAGAAGACCCCCTGATGATTTGAAATGGAACAACCCATCTTTAAATTGATTGATTTGACCAACCAGACAAACATCTTGAGTTTACTTTACATTAAGACATGTAGCAAATCCTTACAATTCATAAGCTGGAAAAAAAAAAGAAAAGTTCAGAGTTTTGCCTTAAAAAAAACCCCCAAAAAACCTTAAATGAATAATAATCATAATTACTTTTGCTAAGTAAGTGTTTAATCAATTAATAATTTCAGCTCAATAGAATGAGAGGCCACTAAAATCATACAGTTGAATTTTTTTAAATGCAAAGTCATTACAAACCGCTAGAATTATAGTAATAATAAATATAATATAGGAGGTGTTGAGCATCTATCAGCCTTGTTGATTGCTGGAAAACAATTTCTAATAAAGGTAATTTTCAGTTGCTCTGATGCAGCAGCTTCTCTCTATCTGTGATTTATTAATATTATTATTTTAATTTAAACATATGTTAAACAATAAAAGGTATGTCACCTAAATTCGGTGTTGGAGTTTATTTTATTCAAAATTTTGACCCCAAGATTTTCGTTTTTCCTGCAGACGTGTATCGGTCTTATTGATCACTATATGAGTGTCATTTGTGTCATATCTGTTGGTTTATATTGAATTAAAACGCACAAAAATCTAAAAATGGCCCAAAAGTCGGTTATTTAGTGATAAAGTATTAAATATTGCAAACTAAACTTTATCTAAGTAAAAATAAATAAAGTAAATAATTGGTATTTATGTGTAAATCTTGACAAAACTGCTCAAAGAAAAGCTAAAGTGACTCAGTAATGTGTTTTATGTACTTCGCTCCTGCTGAGCTCAGTGTGGAGGTCATGACCGGAGCCTGTCCCGCCCCGGGGCCACCTGGCCGCTCCAGGTGTGGCCCTGTGGCCCCTCAGCTGTCCGCTGCCGCCGCCGCGTCGCTTCCACAACACTCGGAGAAGCTTTGACTTTTCACGGAGCTCCGGTGTTTTAACGAGCGACACGGAAACCAAAGCGGCTCGGTGACTGCCGTGCCGCCGCGCCAGGCTTCTTCTTCTTCTTCTTCTTCTTCCTGCTCCTCCGCTTTGCCGTGTTGGACACGCGGCTGGCGGCGCAGCGGAGCCGGACCGTGCCGTTCGGCTGAGCGCGGCCTACGGCGTGCGAGCTGCGCCTGCTACCGCTAGCACGGTGCGCGCCGCTGCATCCACAGCACCGGGCTGCAGGCGACAAACAAATAAAACACCGACAAATAGCCCGCGACGGACGTGCGGAATCCCTCCGTCTGCTGAAAACACCTCACCGTTAAGTTCTGCGCGTGTGGTCGTGCACGGTGACATCGGCTAAGCGAATAATAAGTGGCAGCAAAGTTGTGATGAAGAAGAAAACAAACACTCACATGGCAGACCCAGGCCCATGCTGATGTTCCTCCAGGCGTTCGCACGACTTTCCGTGCAGCGGTAGTTCGGCAAAGTGATGTTATAAAGCTCTGGGTAATTAAATACAGCCAATATTAACTTATCGTCCATTTTGCCCCACTGCTGTCTGTGCTGCGCGGACGCGGAAGCGGCAGTCTTCTCCCGCCTTTTCCGCCCAGCTGCTGCTCCGTCGCCAGTTATCGCGAGTAGCTGCTGCCGCGCGGTGCCGCGTTCAGCTGCGGCAGCGGCGCTGTTCTGCCACCGGGGGGCGCTGTGCTCTGCATGCTGAGAGGTAGACTGGGCTTTCATGCACGGACCACAAAACAACAAACAGTCGTCCTCAAATGTATTCAAACCCTCCATTAAAGAAAAGGCAAAATTTACAATAGTCACTTAAATAGGTAGAAACTGAAAAAATTATAATAAATACAAATTTGCTAAATTATAATTTAGTGAAATAAGATATTGCTTTTGAATTGTGGTTGAAAAGAATAATTTTAAAAAACAAACAAAGCTGTCTGTGCCAGATTAGTTCGCTTTGTTTGTTGTTGATCGGTGGGTGCGTCTGTCTGATTGTTCGTTACAGAACTTGCTTGCTTTGAGTGGTTGGCTCAAACTATTTGTTTGCTTGTGGGTTCCTTCTTGTTTGTTTGTTTTTTTTTTTTTTTTTGTTTCTTTTTGTTGACCCTTTTTTTTTTTTCAAGCTATGTTATGTTGTTTGAATTTGAGTTTGTAAAATATTCCTCTGTTAATCTTATACTGAACCAATGTAGTTTTCCCTTCATAGGTTTAATATGTCATATTAAATGTAAAAATGCACCAAAATTGCACAACTCACATACAGTTTTTTATTTTTCCTGTATTACACTAACACAATGTTGTGCCCATTTAGTGTAAAATCATATCAACCACAATAGTCAGATTAATTAAGTGGTTTTTAAGTGGTTAAGTTTTATCTTAATATATTTCTATTATGCAAAATTATGCTTTTTTTCTGACCTTTTCTTAAAATTTTGTGCTTTTCTGTAAAAAAACAACATTCCTCTGGTTGAGTCCTTACAGCTCATCTATACACAAAGACATCTACATGCGATGTCGACATTGCCTCATGTCATAGATTCAAAAGCGTGAGAACTGCATAATGCACGCAGCACAGCACACCCTGAAATGATGACAGATATTTATGCGTAACTCTGAGAAAAGCCTATGTAAGAAGTATGTACATACTTTGGCATTTGGGGGAGATTATGTGTCTTTATCCGGTGAATACAGAGCCGCTCCTTAACATACATCTGTGTCTGGATGTATATTTCTATTTTGGCAACGCAATCACAAATAACAAAAACATACGGTCACAGCGAGTTCAGCACCTTCTTAGCTTAAGCTGGCAGGATGATGAAGAAGCCAGACGAACTTAAACACCAGTTCCCAGAGCTCATTTTCTCATCCCAGCGGGAAGTTATGAGAAAAACACAATAGAGAGAAACGCTGCACACAGCTATCAGCCACGAGGAGTTTCTGCAACCTCGAGGGCGGTTCTCCTGATTCCTCTACAGTCCCCATCTGACAAGTGTTACTCTGCACTTGTGCACACAGTGGAAGGACGATTCTCCGCTATTTCTTGGTCGCACAGCTGCGATCTGTGATTCCCCAGGAGGTGCCGGGCCTCAGTCCAAGCAGAGAAACTGAGCATTTTCACACATGAACAGCCTGATGCCGTGGTGCAGCTCTTTTCATCTATCAGCAGTCAGAGCGTGGGTGTGTTATCCTGTGTCTCCTGTCTGAATTACACTAATTTGATTTGGGTTCTTTCATTTTAAATTCATTCTGATGCCAGCAAACAGCCTAAAGGGGCATGCTAGTGTGTGGTAATTAAACAGGAAAACCATCAGTCTGCATGATGACTGTGTCGTGTTTTCTAGGTATTAGGCTGCTGTCTTCAAAATGCAGCATCCTGATAAGGCACAATTACAATGTCCTATTCATCCTCCGCCTGCTGTGGACATGCTATTTAGTTAGAACTGGCATTCTCAGTATTCTCTGCTTCGACTTAAATGGAGCCACTGACGCTTTCTAGAAAAACCCCTTTGGTGCCACTTTCAGGTGGAAAACACTTCAAACAAAAATGCAGGCAAACTTTAACTCCAATGCTTCTTGTACCAAATATTGCTTACAACAACAAAATGAACTTTTATCATTCTAATCCCCAGTAATGAATTTTGAACCGCTTGAACCGGCGTGGATGTGCTACAATTCCTCCCTATTGAGAGCAACAATAACCGCCGATAGCCATCTCACATGCTCCGCAAACTATACATCAACAATCTGGACGCTATTAAACCCAAGTGAAAAGGATGGGATGGTGTTTATTGTTATCTGTTTTCAAAAGCCCTTATAAAGGGAGCTTAGGACAGATTGTGGAAATCCATTAATTCTCTGGGGAGGAAAAAAAAAAGGTGTATTGCCTTGTATGAAATCACAGGATTTGTTGGGGGGTAGGGGGGGGATGAATTTAACCTGTAATAGCTTTACCTCAGCTGTGCACATTGTCAAAGAAGTCAGACTGAAAAGACTGCTGCACACAGATAAGACACATGATGCACGATTGTGAATACAAACCACACAGACACGGATCCCTTTTCCGGACTTTGCTCCGACCGTGTTTGACTGTATTGAGCAATGCATACAAATCTATCAGTGTCACCACACGTCACCGGCCGGATGATTCATCCATTCATCTGTGACTCCCTAATTACTGTGTGTAATTAGCATGCATTGTTGTTGTCAGCGCAGAACCAGCTTGTGTGATTTACTGCACAAAACCCACTAATTTGCAAAAGATCATTTGTTGATAAAAGCTAAATAGGAAAAGTGACATTATGAAATAAATTTAAGAACTAATCCTCAAATTCAGCATACACAAGACTCTGGCCACACCAAAAAAAAAAAAAAAAACGTTCATCTTTAAATCCAGGTTTCTAATACCAAGCAATCCCCTTTTCTCTAAAACCTCAACAATAAGGATCTTAAGAGCTCTCCACTTCTCATTTTATGCAGTGAAATCTGATTTCTTTTGGAGAAAGGAATGAGGCAAGATTAACTGAATCTGCCGTCCTCCCTAACCTCTTCACAAAACTGCCCAGATTAGCTAGGAATTAAGTTTCAACCGTTTTATGTGTCTGGTCCATAGGGGGGATTATGGTTTTACTATTTTTTTTTCTTTGCCTCCCAATTTCACTATAAGGGCCTGACACGCTGTTGTAGACGGAGGAGAAGGAGAAGAGCAACTGAGGCTGAACTATCGAAAAGTATCCTGTGATCATCGTTTGGGTTTTATTTCAACTTTCCTTGGAGATGAATGGACTGATCAGGATGGAGAGACAGAAGTTTCCTTTTACTATTGAGAACATCCTGAGCAAATATCCAAACAGTAACGGAGATAAACGACCGTGTGGAGCAAGTGGACTAAAAGAGAAAACAGTGGGTCCTGCTGGAGGCCAGACAGACACTGTTCCTCCCGCCTGCCTCTGCTGCTGCTACTGCTCCCACTGTGCAGACATATTCCACACTGACTTCATTCACGAAGGTAGGATCAAACCCCCCTCCAGCTGTCGGTGCATGCTTTAAAACAGATCTTCTTTATCTTTAGGAGTGCTTTTTCTGCTCCCTAACCTCGAGTCACATCTCCTCCTCCCTGCAGCCTGTCAGTATGGATGGAGTCCAGCGATGCTCTCGGACCCCTGCAGGCTGGGAGACGCTCACAGGGAGGATCACTCGCCCGGTCAGGTGCAGAGGAGAACCAGACGTCACCGAACCATTTTCACCGAGGAGCAGCTGGACGCACTGGAGGAGCTGTTCCTGCAGAACCAGTATCCAGATGTGAACACAAGGGAGAAACTAGCACAGCGCACTCACTTAAGAGAAGAAAGAGTAGAGGTAAGTGTCACGCTCAGCCTTTCAGCAAATAATAATCCTGTTTACACCGTGATGCAGGGCTTATAAAGGGCTCAAAATATGCTGAGTGCAGCTATTGCAGATGAAGTTTGTTGTGTGTGTATGAATAAGGAAAAACATGTACTTGAGCTCTGATTATTTTTTATGTGTTGACTAATGATGTTTGATAAAAGTATGTAATGCTCCCTCTTCTAATTGTGTAAATGTGAATACACACTGTGCCAAGTGATGCATATTTAACATGCACATCAAACACTATAATGACAGCTTCAATAACACTGCATCTTCTCTCCGCAATACAGGTTTGGTTTAAAAACCGAAGAGCAAAGTGGAGACGTCAGAAAAGACTTTCCTTTGTTGTGGGAAACACAGAAAACTAAGTAAAAGATGACTGTGAATAAAAAGCTGTGTGGGTTTAAAAGAGTTTTGCTTGTTATTGTTATTAAATATAATAGTCACACACGTTGTTCTATACCGGAAAATGAAGCAAAACATAAAACTTTTTTTCTGTCAAACTGTCGCTTTAAAGCCCATTTGTGAGTCTGATTGGTTGAGTGCATGCTGGCATTGTGTGCTATTATTCATACTGAGGGTTTAATCTGCAGTGCATAAAAGGGTTGTTGTGGTTCGAACAGGTTGTGATAAAGTGTCCTTGAGAACAAATAAAACGCTGTCGAAAAGGGATGAAGTAACTTCCTTTATTTGTGCAATAACACACAAAATTTGACTGAAGACTCCCAGCTAGAGTTTGAATATTTCACAACATTGAAACAGTTCCCTTTCTTCATCTCAAAATGAAGCAATTATAGAATGATCGGATATAGTATCTGTTAGTAGTACTGTCTTAAATATCATGAGAGGTCTAATTTTAAGATTTTCTTTACATCACAGAGAGCAAAAGACACAGTTTGTGCCTTTAGGTGATGGTGACGCACACACAGACCTCAAAACATTAACAGGAGCTGAACGTTAGTTTGTTGCTTCCAGCTGTTTGTGGGAATCTTTCCTCTGAGTTTATCAAATACTGGCAGCATCGAACAGCGGCAGGATGAATACGAAGAACTTCAATGTGAGAGGGGTGAGCATCCACCACAGCACAACACAACACAGCACAGTGGTAACTTCAGAATTTACTTAGAATTAGAAATAAATCATCCACGATCGATCAGGATCTAACATCAAATGAAACTGTGTACTTTAATTCACACGTCAGCAGTGACAAACACAATCATAGTTTATCAGTTACAGTTAAATCATTAGCTGCACTGCTGAATCATGAGCTCCACCACAGCTGCAATTTTTTTACAGTTAAAAATATTTGTTTTCTTATTAATCATTCCCCAGCAGGACATTTATGCACATCTCTCCAATCATTAAAGCAGCTATCAAACTGGTGTAGTAACAATAAAAACACAGTTTATCGTACCATGATTGACTGTAGAACTTATCATCACACATTATCATAATTTTCAATACTAAAATCATGTGAATGTTTTGCCTCTGGGTAAACTTTTGCCCCTCAGATACACTGCAGTGTCTCTTCTTCTGGGACACTTTGAATTGTGTTCACCATGAAATATCAAAATTACAAAAACTGTTCCTGAATTAGTGTCTGCATATCAGAAATTTTGAAGCAATAACTGTAAAATAAGACACCAACATTTTTCAGTTTGTGATTGCTTACATCCCTCACTGGTGATTTCAAATAGCCTCGATACTACAACAATATAATATATGAAATTCACTTGTGGCTTTTCAGCTTTCTGTATGAAAAAGTTCTTAAGGCACTTCGACCACAAAGATTTATTTTAAGCTTACAATAAAAGCTATTTCCTCAGAGAAGTTCCATAATAAAAAATCTTGAGAAGTGATCTTATGCCGCACTGAAAGAAATATGAGGCGGAAGAAAGCTATAATTGAAACCACCAAAAGAGTGGTGAAGTCATTTTTTGTGGCTACTTTATGAAATAGTGGAATAAGTTAAAATTATAAAATCATTTTCTAGTATCTTAGACAAGTTACTTTGTTTAGGAGGACGTGAGTTATTTTTACCGAATGTTGTTGTTGTTCCACACTCCAACCACTTGGTGGCGGAAACGCACCGATGTTTGCCAAACGTCAATAAACCCCAAACAGACGAAGAAGAAGCTGTAAACTCCCGGTGACGTTTATTCCTACGTACGTTGTCTCTACGGTGCTGTCTTGAGGAGGCTAAAAGTTAGCTAATAGGTTCAGTTTGAGACGTTCAAGCTAATTTAAACGTTTAATTGCCTACGAGATTAATTGTTTTTTCTCAAACGGTACTAGTCAGGTAGAAAAGCCGCCCCTCTGTTTTTATTTAGCCGCTGTTAGTCGTAGAAGAATCGCCTTTAGCCGTTTGGGCTAGCAGGCTAACAGTGTCCACAATGGAGGGCAGCGCCAGCGTGAGGAAAGCCTTGTCCGGGACTCTGGTCCCTGCAGCGGTCACAACAGTGGCTCTCCGACAGCAACCCGAGGAGAATGAGAAGGGGGATCTGAAGAGAAAAGTCCTCGATGAAGAGCAGTACGTTGAGGTAGGTGACGCCCAATGGTTCTGAGTCAGAGACGATGTTGTTGTTAGCATAAGAGCGGCTGCTGCTAGCTAGAAACTGTCCAGGTTAACAAGTATTCAATATACATCATGTCACTGGATTACTTCTGTTGTATGTGTTACTTAACTAGCCAAGGGAAATAGGACAGTATATCGGCTCATTTGTGCCACAGAGCTTGTACACAACAAGAAGTTAAAGTCGCAGGTCTGTTTATGTTGACATTCTTGTACTCCGGACTAAATAATATAAAAGACATTTTAACAGTGCGCTAGTTGCTGTAGACTTGAATGTGGGGGAAAAAAAGTGTCACTGACTTTTTTTTCCAGACATGCCTAGCTCTGTATGAACTTCACTGTTTGTTAATTTCCTGGGACTATGCTTCAGCAAAATAAGAAAGATTTTACTGCTAAATCCGGAAGTAGTAGCCACACATTACAGCTCCACTATGAAACCTCAACACACCTGCTGCTAATCCCCCTTCTTGATTCAGCCATCCTGGAGGACAGATCGCTGTAGGAGTGTCACCTCCCCTCAGGGGATGTCAGTGAACAAATCCTGTTACCTCTGTCCCTTGCCACTGGCAACATGGGACTGTCACTTGGCTTGTTTCTGTTGCCTCAGCTGTCTCTGCTGCCTCCTCCCTGGGAGGAGCACAAGCGGCATTGACAATTCATGGGGTCAGTCTGCACCCTCCACGTCGACCCAGGGTTGTCAAAGGAGGTTTGCTCCATATCCAGACCTTGGGAGAAGTCCGATCAGGATGATGATCGCTGTGTGTACAAGGAGAAGGATCAGGCCACACTCTTCTAAGACAAAACGGCAGCTCATCGATATCGCCTTAATGACCTCCCCAGCCTCTTTGTCTCTGCTGCCAAGTGCATAGGCATCCCTCTTACGTCTTCCCTGTCATTGAAGCTCCTTAAGAAAGACTTCACCTTGCGTCCCAGTAGCACACCCAAGAGAGACAACATGTCACCTGCCTGCCTATGCTGCCCATCTTTAACTACACTAAGTGGGAGTGTGAAACTCCCTCAGCAGCCAGCAGTGGTAGACGGGCTGTATTACAGCATTTATGGCTGGCAGTGGGACAGAAGCATCCCAGGAACTGAAGATGTAGTCAGGTCCTGCCTTCTGTATCCCGGCTATCACTCTCATCCAAGAGGGACGGGGTGACGACTAGCATGTTTAACCACTGCTCTGGGAGTGCATGTCCTGTCCTAACCCTTCACTGTATGAGGATGGAGGGGAAGGCTTCGCTCGATGCCGGCTCTTCCTCTTTCTTAGGTGCATTCTCCTCTCCATCAGGGCTCTCAGCTTTGCCACATTCATGTCTTGTTGGTGGAACAGGTGCAGGGACTTTTTTATCGCACACTTCCTGAGCACGGTTCCTGGAAGTGCGCATCGTTAACCATACAGGGAAAATAACTAATTTCACCATGACAGGACACGAGGACAAATGCATGCCTTCACCAAAAGTTCTTTTTTCGTACAATGACTGTATAAAGTAAGCGGGGGATTTCTCAGGTGTTACAGTCAGGACAATAGTCACATGATGATATGACACCAGGATAAATAGAATGTTCTGATAAAGATGAAGTTGCGTTATGTGCTTTTTTAAAGACAGTTGTCACAATAATGATAGCAAGGTACTACATCTAAATGATATTACTGTATTAATACCACTCAGGCTGTTTTTAGGCATCAGCAAGCCACTCACGTATTCATGGTTAATGACTTAGAATTACCATATGCATTTTCTGCTGATAATTGTTGTCATGCATCATCAGAAGTAAGTCCATGGTGGTTGATGATATCGACTCTAAACACTACCATCTGTGCTTGTTTGTTTTTCGACAGAGCTTAGAGAAGATCATCCAGAGGGACTTTTTCCCAGATGTGACCAAATTGCAAGCACAGAAAGACTATCTCGACGCAGAGGAAAACGGAGACCTTGAGAGAATGAGAGAGATATCCATCCGATATGGGTCATCGTTGACTAAATCTACTCCACAGTCTTCAGCACCTTGTGAGTTGGCAAAAGAAGAAAAAAAGAGCTGTGTTTGGTTTGCTGCTCCAGTGTAGATGAATGATTCCAAAAGCTACTGACAATATACCAGGAGAGGTTTCAATTGCATTGACTAGGTTTTTTGTCTGGTTCCCATGAATGTGCTTTATACCTGTTTTTCCCTTTTTCAAGATGTGACTCCAGCTAGTTTTGAGACGCCAGTGGGTCGCTCAGGATCCCCCGCCTCCACTCACTGCGGTAAAGGTCTAGATGGAGGTAAGTAGCACATTTTTAAAGATGAACACCATAATGCACTTAGCTTAAACTGTACACCCATGTCATCCTACACCTTCAAACCCTTTGTTGCAATTTTTTTACGTAACTTTACTCTCAAACTGTACAATTCCTCATTTGGTCTAAGAGTTGACTTGTTTGACCGTCAAATAAATGAACTTCTAAATTATTGACGGTAATTTATCTCTATTTCTATCATTGTTGTATTTATAGAGAGAAAGGAAGACGACAAGGAAGAGAAGAGGCTCCCCAGTCTGGACCATTTCCTTGCTAAAAATACCAGTGAGGATAATGCATCCTTTGAGCAGATAATGGATCTGGCAAAAGACAAGGAGAAACTGAAACATGCCTGGTTATATGAGGCGGAGGCTGAGTTCAAACAGGTTTGTATGTGCAGAGTGTTTAAGATAAATTTAAATTAAATTAATGAAATACTTGAGTTAGGGTGTGCTGGTCATAGTATTTGTGATCACAGCTTGATTTTGAGTAACTTTGTATTTTTGTCAGCTTAGACTTTGTAGCTTCCTCTGTCACCATTACAGGGGTTGCTTGATTTTTCTGTGTTGTGGAAGATTATGGTGCACACCTAGTCTACATTAAAGAACTTCAAAAACACTTCTGATCTTTTTTTTTTCTTTAGCGCCATGAGGAGAACCTTGCCTTACCATCAGTAGAGAAGGCTGCTCTCGAATGTGTCAAAGCTGGACTGGAGACATGGGAGTACAAAGCGAAGAACGCCTTGATGTATTATCCAGAAGGTAGGAAGATCATCCGTGGGTAGTTGTGGGGTTTTTTTTCTGCTTAAATTCTCCTTAAAGGCACAAAATTCATCAAATTCAGCTGTGGTGCTTGATTTTTACACTTTTTTATTCAGGAGTTAAAGACGACGATGCTCTCTTTAAGAAGCCAAGGGAGGTCGTTCACAAGAACACCCGGTTTATTGGAGACCCATTCAGCAAAGCTCTGAACAAAAGCCAGATTCAACAGGCAGCAGCTCTCAATGCACAGGTAGGATTTAAGAACATATATAGTAAATCAGAAACGATGTTGCCCATATGTGCCCCATAGTTCAGTTGAAAAAATGTTTTATGCCTGAATAATGTCGCTAATGTGTTACGTTTTCTGTGCAGTTCAAACAGGGTAAAGTAGGTCCTGATGGGAAGGAGCTTATCCCACATGAATCCCCAACAGTGAATGGATATGGTTTCGAAAGAACTCCTTCCCCTGCACCTGGTAAGAGGGACTTATAATCATCTTCAGTACGCCTGAGCCTTAAATTAGAGCTGGCTGATGTGGCCACACGTAAAACCTCAAATTTTCTTTCATTTTAAGATTGCGATCATCTTTTTTTCTCTCTCTGTAAACTACATAAACATAAACAAGACATGATCCCATTATTTTGTCATGTGCTGGAGCAGGCTTGTCATGCTGCCACTTTAAGGTCAAACACAATGCTGCTGTGCAAAGTCTGTGAAAACAGCACAGCAGTCTGTTTACTGTCAGACCAAACCATTTCATTACTACTGAGGTAATATGACTGTCTTTTATCTGTTTTATTTCATTGTCATCAGCTGCTGTCGGTGTTTACTTGTGTTTGACTGGAAAAGCTTGCGAGCGTCTCCAAGGACGTGACACTGTTTAAAGTCAGGCACATTTTTTCTCACTGCTGGCACTGATGTTGTTTCAGAGGCAGCAGAGGAAGCACATATTGAAGCTTATGTTGTGCAAAATACAAATAGAAGAGAGTTCAATGTATCACCCAGCCCTACCTTAGCTCTACATTTGGAGTATTTTCTCTAAAAGCCTTTGTTCTTTTAGGTGTAGCTGATTCGCCGCTGATGACGTGGGGTGAGATCGAGAGCACCCCGTTTCGTCTGGAGGGATCGGACACTCCGTACGTTGAGAGGAACCATGGGCCATCGTTTAAGGTAAAGAACATTCAGTGGTGGATTTGTTGATGGTTTCTAATTATTTAAGTTGTTGACGGTGTTTGTTGCGTGTAACAGATCCCAGAACCAGGACGCCGAGAGAGGCTGGGTTTGAAGATGGCCAACGAAGCCGCCGCGAAAAACCGTGCAAAGAAACAGGAGGCGTTACGAAAAGTCACAGAGAACCTTGCGAGGTAATGATTCTCTTTATTATATCTGATTGTGGAAGTAACTAGTAGCACACGACATCTGGAAACTGTTTCCATGAGCACAGTTGAGCTTAAATTCAGAACTATTTTACCCTGCTTTTTGTTCACGGTATTTGTCAGGAACTAATAGAACACTTCAATCTTTGTGTTGCAGTCTGACGCCTAAAGGTCTGAGCCCGGCCCTCACGCCCGCCCTTCAGAGGCTCGTAAATCGAACATCCAGCAAATACACAGACAAAGCCCTGCGAGCGAGTTATACCCCATCGCCCTCACACAGAGTCACCGGGTGCAAGACTCCCTTCGGCGGCCCGTCGACCCCTTCGGGAACGCCGACGCCGAACAAAGCCAAAACGCCGAGCTCTCAGGACCTCACGTCACTCACGGACAATCTGCTGCAGCTTCCCAAGAGACGGAAAGCCTCAGACTTTTTCTAAACAAGAGAAGCTACTCTCCTCTCTGCTGGGATTGTACAAAGAAATGACTTATCCTCATGTGGAGAACTTTAATAGAACTGTCTGGACCCATTTTTTTTAATAGATTTAAGAGCACAATTTTTTTGCTGGAGGACTGAATAAAGAAGTGGACTGAAGCATTTCTGTGGATCTATGTGTTACATTTTGGTGCAGTTGGGCTCATTTAGATCTCTGTGAAATACAACTTGATGCCCACATTCTATTGAACTGTGTTTTTTTGCTCTGTACTCAGTACAAGGTTTAAAAGATTTTTGTGCTGCTGTTTCAACTCTTAACAAACTTTTGTTTTCGTTGCCACATTGCCACCAACACATGCTTTTAATATAATTACCTTCCTGTGCTTGTTCTTGTGAATCACACATTCAAATGAGATTTCTACACCTCATACATGTCAACATGACATCTCAGTGTTCGTCTCTGCTTCGCAGAAATTACTCAAAATGAAATGTGCTATCACGTTGCAGCAGGTTTTGTCAACCTCACACAGTCATTTTGGTGCTAAACTGAGAAAACGACTTCATTTAGATCACCGATTGTCACTGTAAATCATCGATGTTTCTGTTTTTCATCCTGCAGCTTCCATATTTAAAGTTGAAAACAAATTACAAGCAGAGCTGGGCTCGGCATCACAAAGCTGTACTACTCTTTTATAAAAATCTATAATTTCGCTCAGCTAAAAGAATGTAGTGCCATGCATCACCAGACGACATCCTTCTATACAGTTGTGTTCTATCCCCGCCTGGTGGTAGAAAAGAACTGGGAATAACGACATACTGTATTATTCTTTCAAGCTATTTCAAATCTATAGCCGTTGTTATAATAGTCAGTGTTTAAACTACAGCCAGAGACAACATAACCTCAGTGTGTTCTTCAGAAGGTTTGAGGTTACAGGGTTCAGATTTTTGAGGCGGCTCTGTTATGTTAGCAAGTCAACACATGCTGCAGATTAACAGCTTCACCCTCTTCGGTGGAGTCATGGTTCGGAGGTCAGTGTTTACTTAGCAGGGGTGTCTTCCAGGAGTCAATCAGACCCTGTTTTGACTCGAGGAGCATTACACATTTAAAGGTAACTTTTAAGCATCTCAATGAGGTTTGATTTGAGTAGTTGTACGCTTGTGTGCATTTTAAGAATTGAGGCTATTTGTTTAAATTATTAACAGATGGGAAAATATATCTTTTAAAAAGTGGGCACCATCCAATTGTAGAGGCTTTTTAGTTTAAAGTTTGTTGTCTTCACTCAGTGTTTTCTTGTTCATTTTACTAAAGAGACACTTTAAAAAAAAAAAAGAAAGAAAGTCTGCTAAAGCCTCATTATAGCGTCAGTGAAAATTGGCATGCGTTTTATTGCACATGCTGCGGATCATCCTATATTAAAATAAGAAAGGATCGCATTCATATTGACAGGAAGAGTAATTACAGTGACTGGGAAGTGCACAAGGGGCATATTATGTTTAAGCCCAGCTTGAAAAAAAAACCCAAAGTGATCCTTTAACAATTGAGGTTTTGATATCTCAGCAACTTTCATTGTAAATTAAGGGCAAGTATCATCATCAGCATGAAAGGTTTTTCCCTTAAGATGTTTACTTGTAGCCCAGATATGTGGCACACATCTGACGTGAATTAGTGAACCCCCCAAGGTAACTTCAAATAGGGTTAGCTTTTCTTTTTTTTTTAGTTTATGAAGATTGATTGTTTTTCAACCTTAGTTTCGAGTGTGGAAGCAAAGCTGTGCTGCGCTGTGGTGATTTGTGGTGATAGGCGATGGTGCAAATTATGTGCACACTGTACTGTGCTCCAGGCCTGAAAGCTGCTGTTAAGATATTAGATATGTGGCCCATTATGATAGCAGAAGGAAGCCATAAAACAGTGGAGGACAGGGGCTCACCTATTTTGATAATTGCATTCTTGGAGTCTGACCCAGGGACTGTGCACAAGGTCAACCAGGCCGCCATAAAGAGAATAAGAGGAAAACACCACAATAGAGCCACTTGTGAGTATAAATGATAAAGTAGGGGATTCTTTGGGATCCCAAATGATAAAGGCAAACCTAATTTTATAACAGCTTTGGTGAAATAACAGAAGAGTTGGCTTTGTTTTGATGGTTGATAAGGGTTCAGGGAAATTTGCAAGTTTAAGCAAATTATGTTGAGTTTAATTAAATTCCAAAAAAATAAAAAAATACAACTGGAGCATTTTAGCTGAGGGCTCACATCCAGTGTCCTGTGCGGCCGCAGCTCGCACGTTGCGCTGCGTTGAACTGCGCCAGCCGCCAGCGCCGCCCTTGTGTCGGTGCCATCCGCTCCGCTCGACCATTGATAATATTCTGACTGGAACTCATCACATAATGATCTCAGCGGTGGCAAACACACACACACACACACACGTCGGTTATCGAAGTGCCACACGGGGGTATAATCTGCTAAACTCCGCCCCGGCAGCTCCTCCAGCTGATGGCCTGCCTGTGTGTTGCATGTTTGGGATTGTTGTGATGGGAGGCCGCAGCCATCTTGGATGAGCGCCGCTCCGCACCGAGCAGCAGCAGAGGACGGACGTGAACGGCGGAGCCACTTAGCTAACGTTAGCCAGATTAACCGACACTCCGTGTTGCCGTGCGGCGAGACTATGCTTTATTTACGCCGTTTTTCTTCGTTATCCGTCGCTTGAAAGGCGTGAAAATGGGTACGAGTTGTGTGAAGCGGTTAATGTGATCATTCCGGAGAGGGCGGCGGCGGTGCAGTTCCTCGGTATATTTGTTAAATTTCTTGGATAGAGGAGTTACTATGAATGGAGGATAAATGTTGCCGAAGGCTGACAGCAGCAGTTTCGTCCTCTTCTCTCTTCTCTTCGTCCTCACGTTAACGGACCCACCACGGACAGGTAAATTGTTTTTCTCCTTTTTTGTTGTTGCACACATTCCCGTGGGCTCGACTAGAAAGTGGGGGGAAGAGATTACAGCTGCAGGCGGGAGGCGGCGGGTCCGGCGGAGAGGCCTGCTGGACAGACCGGGGGCTCCCGTGATTCTTACACCGGTTCCGAGCTACTGCTGGACCGTGTGGAGCAACGCCTTTCTGTCGGCGCTGTTGAAAGTGGTTTTATTTTTACAAGTAGGCCAACTAAGACGACCAGTCAGTTATAAATAAACCACAAAAACACTTTTTAACGCAGCAACAAATCTCTCAGTATAAACATGTAGTTCTCCAAACACACACGCCGTTGCTTTGATTTAATTGTTAGCTAGTTGGGACCCGTCTTGGTGTCGCTGTGTTGGGGAATTATGTCGTAAAAAGATACGTGTACGCTCATAAAAGCTGATGTGTTAACTAAATTAAAAAGGTGTGTTTAGCCTCCACCACACTCCTTGTTTGGTGAAGCTGTAATTTGAAATGCTCGTCCGAGATTCGTGCTCCTGCATCACTAAAGCTGGATCACACTGACACATGATTGAGCTGCACACACATCACACTGATAAATCACAGTTGTTTAACCCTCATAGCATAAATTATAAAACTGAGGATGCTTCCACTCACATTTATGTTCCTTCTGAGTTGATAAATTGAGATGAAAATGAATTGCATGTGTCACAGGTGCAACACCTACTGAAACCATATTAAAAACCCCTAATAAGCACAATATTTGCAAACTACAGCCCTTTTTTTTTATGTTTGTTATAAAATGGACCAAACGGGGACACATTTTTAGGTCATTCCTATCAGCTGAAAGCCTGCTTTAGTGCTCTGAATGCAAGCATTTACATAGCTTCTGTGTATACATTGGAGCAGCAAGAGGACTTAATGCATCTTGTGGTTTCCTTTAGGCCTGGTCTTGTGATGCTGACAATTGTGTGGATTAGAGAAACCGCTATCACTTCAGCTCATGGATAAACACGTTATTGTTTGGCTCAGTCCAACGGGAGTGATCTCCTGCCTGGAAAGCAAATCACGCACAAAACGTTGCATGCTTCATGTTGTGCAGTTATGTACAGGTTTGGTTTGGTGTTTGTGCATCATTAGGAGCTTCAAGTACAGTCAGTTATAGAGTAATATACTGCAACTTTCAAAGAGCATGCTTTTTTTCCCCAGATGTTTAAGATTACACCTTTTGTTTGTGCAACTTAAGGGAGTCATCTAAAAAAAGGAAGGATATTTTTTTTTGTACACACACTGGTGCGTAATCCGTTCTCAATGGCCTGGGCATCAGTTCGTGCATGTTTAGAAACCGCTGCTCGTTGTTTGGGTGATCCTGTTTTGCACCGGCTGTGTCACAGTGTGATTTTTTGCAGGATTTCCACAGCTTGATAGCCGGGCGACTTAGACGTCGATTGCTGAAATGTAATTCCATTTTAAAAAGAAACACTCACACACGTAGAGTTTGAGCAATCTTTTAGTGTTTCTCCGATTACGACAGGCCATGCTACATAAAATGATTACACAAGATGTTCTCTAAATGCTTTGGAAGTCATTTATTTGGCATTTGTGTCGTCTCCTAATCCACACCTGGTTTTTACCCCTTTTTTTAAACAGCAAGTTGTAGCAAGCAAGAGCGTTTTTAAGACTTGCAAAAAGCCTTTTGTTTTGTGTACTTCCTTCTGGGAGTTTGCCAGCGAGCGAGATGAAATTTAAATGTCAAAATATTTCATGGTAGTTTAAGCTTTACACACCCTCTGTGCGAGAGAGAGAGAGAGATCGGCAAACAGTGGAGGTGGTTTTAAGTCGAAATGTGCTCAGAATCACTTTTAAAGACAAGAAGTTGAGTTTCGCTTGCAAATAATCCAACTTGGCAGGTTGCTGGTGCATGTGCATCATACGTAACACTACGGAGCCTGTGCTAATGTATTCGAGAAATGTAAAAGCAGAAATGGATGCGATGAAAATGCAAATGGCACGGCTCTGCAGAGGCTCAGTGGATAGGACGTGTGCGTTTTCAGTGTTTGGTCCAGTTTGTTCAAGTTATACAGAGATCTTAAACTGTGGGTGAGCAGGACACAGAGTCTGGATTAGATTGAAATACTTTAATGTGCTTTCTAAATAAGTCTAAATAGGCACAACGCAGCCAACAAGCGTATTTGAACGAGGCGAAGTGACCACATCCTGTTTGGACTCGTATGGTGCGAACATGCCCAAGACGTCAGATCAGGACTGAAATATCGCAATACGCAGTTATCAAGTTGAACAACCAGTCAGCTTTGTTCATTGTCTCTTGACGCTGAGACACCAGTCATCTACACTGACAGCTGGTTTCTCACTTCTTGTTTGTTTTGGCACCAAAAAAAGTTGGTGGCATTTTAACTTTTGGCAGGCATCATTCGTCACCAACCAGCCTCCTGCTGCTGCTGAGAGGGGTTGGTGGTTAACTTGCAGTCACCCGAAGGATAGAGACTTGAAATAAATACAACCAAAAACTACTGCAGTGTTTTACATTTCCTGAAATAGTATTAAATAGTCATAAGTAAATGTGTTGTTGTGTAAAGAGGGCTCAAGATGTTTGGGGAAAATAGCAAATTGTAATTTTTCTGACAGACAATGTGAATGAGTTTGTCCTAAAAATATATATACGCAAGCTTCAGTTTATTAACCACTGTGTCAAACATGTGATAGAGCATCAGCACATGAAGTATTGTTAGAAGTGTGACTGTCACACAAGGACGGTGACATTAATTTGTAAAACCAGTGTCACAACAGTGTAAATTCTGGGTCAGACATGCTGTCCGACGTACCGAGTGTGGTTAATACCAAACTTAGACTAGGCTTATGTCGGTCAAACCTCAGAGAACATTAACATGAAGCACACATTATTCTCACACTATTTAAAAGTTCAACCTGTTCAAATTGCAGCATCCCTCTTTTTAGTTAACAGCTACACTTCATGTAGCCTACATTACAGTCTTTGTGTAACTGCATAGTTTGAAATCGATTCATTGCTCAGCCCTTTTCAATATGCAAATAAAGTCCTGAAATTTAACATCAGCAATGTCTAAGGATGAGGCTAAGTTGCAGTTAATTTGTCTGTGGGGTAACTAGTAGGATTTCAGATTAATAATTTCCTTCTCCAGGATGCTGTGAGGCACCACTGACCCTCTACACATCCACAACAAGACTTTATCACTGTCATACTTGAAATGTTACACAACTTCTTCCCTGTGTTTTCAAATATATTGTACCTGATATCCCACCAAACCCCCCTGGAGACCGATTACGGTGATGTATGTGGTATTAATCGCTCCTGTAACACATTAGGTGTTTTAATTAATTACTACTTTCCTTACTTTGCAGATGTATCGCGTTAATATTTCATCTCATATTGCAGCGTTGAGACTTCTTGTTTCAGCGCGGCTCTGTTTACCATTTTAGGTATTGGATTTGTCACATCAGAACTGAGAGTGTCGAGACTTTAAGTGCAACACAGGGGGGGGGGGAAAAAAAAACATGTGTTTAACTTCTTGGTATCCGGTTAAAATAGCACAAGTGGCATGTATTACTTTGCCACCCCGTAATCTGTTGATGTAAGAAGGAGGTTGACCTGCGCTGCTTTCATTCACACTGTGTCGAGAAAAACCTTGGTTTTTAAATGCGAGATGGTCCAAAGAAAATGAAATGAATACCCAGACCCACTCAGTGCTTTCAACAGCGAGCCTCGGCGCTGATATGAATCATCAGCGGCTAGAGATGATGCAGTGTGTGTGCACACAAGGCCAGCTCACTGTGTTGTTGTACTTCAGTGGGACTGAGTTAGGCCCGTCTCATAGTCTTTTCCTGTATTTTCCTGTAGGTTATATAAGAGATGCAGAGGCTCACTTTTCTCAGGGTAGCCAGCATTCACTCACACATCACAAAATCCAAAGCTTGTGAGAGAAATAGCTTCAGCAAGAGATGATTTTTGTTTTTTTTTTTCTGTTCTGTTTAGCCTTCAGGAAGTGAAAACTCCTTATTCCTGGTCCTTTTGTCACTCATCAGCGTCGTTTTGCCATGCATGTCGAGCATTTGCATCACCCCACTCTGGACTTGTTGTGGTTAATAATGAGCAGTCATGCTTTTCAAAACAAGAAAAAAAAAATCAGAAATGCATGCAGCAAAACCTCTCTCTGATTAAATCTCCATCACACACACTCCCATCCCAATCAGCAGGAAATTCAAATAATGACCAGGGAAGTGCACTTCAAACTGAAGCTGGTAAAGATAGAAGCTGCTTTAATGTGGATATTCCCAATTTGTGATATCTGATAACTTAAAGCAGTAGGCCGTCTGAGTGAATTCCTGCAGCACGGTTATCAGAAATGCACAGAAAGCATGAATACCGATGTGTGCAGACGGCCTTTGTTTAAACGATCCGTCAGAGACACAAACCAGGCGTTTGTTTTATAGATCTGAAGAAGCACATGTAGCTGTAGCTTCAAGAGTCGGCTGTATTTGAAAAATTCAGCAACCAGTCCCGGCTACAAGTCCTATTACAATATGCATTAGTGAGAAATATGTAAATGGAGAATATCCTTGGCTGTCAGAGGATTCATTACAGCCGTGCACGGGCAAGATAAAGTGCTCACATCCATTTCTGGTGACAGTATTCATTCAGCCGTGCTCATCAAAAATGTCCTGATGGATATAGGACTGGCAGGTCATATTTTCACTCAATTAACAAACGAGATTAACGAACCTCTGAAAGCCGTGAGCATTTTTTTTTCAACCTACTCGCAAACAGTTGTTCATTTTAAATATATGCATTAATTATTGATCGCTCTCTCTAATGTGTCTGTGGATATACGGCCTCTAATGTTATCCGTCATTTTGACACACATTCAGGCTTGATGATAATACGTTCTGTCCCGGGAGACTGAGACGGCTCTGTAATGCGTCTCAATCCACTTAGCATTAACTAAGAGGAGGTGACGTCCGCTGTGTTAGAGGGCTCTTAAAAAACGTTTTGGCTAAGGTAGCCTTCAAGGATATGGGTTTCACTTACTTCCGGGCCTTATTTAAGTGTTTTTTCCCCCCTTGTTATTTACATTTGCTAATGACAGATCCTCATGTGAAATTGTCAAAACAGCTAGTGGGTTGTAGGTAACTTCTTGTAGAAGTTAGGGGTACATAGCATAGATAGATGGTTGTAGATGGACATTTAATTGTTATAAATATTAGTTTTTTTATGTTTTATCCTGGTTTCTCTTTTGTTGGCAGGGTGGTGAATCGTCAACTTGTAATAAAGCCCAGAGAAAAGTCGTCAGTTTCTAGAAAAAAAAAAGTTAATTTATCCTTTTTGTTTTCTGGGGCAATTTCGAAGCTGCGTGTCCGTTTTTATATATATCTAATAATGGTTTACTAATCTGTGCAGCTGTGAGAGTTCTAGCGCAAATAAAAACAATCACTACTA
The DNA here is from genome assembly GCF_000690725.1 of Stegastes partitus. Classification (NCBI taxonomy): domain Eukaryota; kingdom Metazoa; phylum Chordata; class Actinopteri; family Pomacentridae; genus Stegastes; species Stegastes partitus. The sequence goes on along the minus strand of NW_007579638.1, from coordinate 23,184 downwards.
AATCCCAGCGTAGGTTGTGGCCTCGCACTGTGCGGAGATCATGAAAGCTCAAAGTATGGTTTGTGTGGGTTAAAAGGTCACCAAAGACGGTCGGTACACAGATGAAACAACAGTCTTGAAATAGCTCAGAGCTTTTCTTTCTAAGTAAAAATAGTGCTGCCATATTTGTCGGGCGAGTGGGTGATCCAGCTCCATTGTAGGTGCATGTAACCACCTGTATCCAACCGACAGATGGTCTCATGTGCCCAGATCTGGACCAGCAAGGGGGGGTATCACTGACAGATGCCAGAGAATTGCCGGCAGTTTCAAATTTATAAACAATTATTTACTGAACGAATAATTAATGTCCCAGTAGACGACATGAGGAGCAGCACAAATGGGATGAAAATTCTGAGTTTTCACGCTGATATATTCATCAGTTAAGTGCAATTCTGAAAGACAGGATAGTCACTCTGATGTTTCCGTTTGTTGCAGGTCCGCGGCTAGCTCTGGCAAGATTATTGTCAGGTAAGCAAGAAGTATGTCTTCTAGTGTAGTTTACCTTTTTGTTCGATTGAAACTCTTGAGCAGCCTCCCTTCAAAAACATCCTGGTTATGTTAATATTTTGCATTCAGACTGGAACGTTTGCCACCTAATTCTCTAAACGGTAATTTCCTGGGAACCAAACTGTAGCTCATTCTCTGCAAAACAAGACCTTTATAAATCAGTCGTCTTTTCTCTCCCCTGATGGTTATTGCTGGTAGATCTGTTGTTTCATCACATGGCCGAGGCTGGACGCTGTAAACACATACGGTGGTGAGACCCGCAGGCCACACCGACACGTATAAATGAACAAAAAGCTTATAAAAGTTAGAAATGTTGTTGTACGTCTTCTCTTGCCTTCATGTGCACTCTGTTGCTTGACAACACGCTTACAAAAGTGCTGTTGTTTTATTCTCAGCGGTCTGATCTTGTTGAATTTTAAAACGCTTTTAGCATCTGTCCAGCGGCAAACACAAAGCGGCAGCTCGCAGGCGTGATTAAACTTATCTCCAGATTAAAACATTTTCTCTCTCCTTTGGTTGATTCACATCTCCGACCAAATGTAAGCGTGTTCGGTCACCAACTGCTGTGGGTTTTCATCCAGTTATCTCTCCTATTTTGCTGCCTCAGTATATTAAATTGGTGAGTGGGCTGACGGGGAAGATTGGAAGTATATAATATGGGTTCACAGTAGCTGCTGATTCAGTCCATCCTACTGGGTGCAGTGGTAGCGCTGGTCTTATCTGACTGTGAGTTTCTCAGTCTGCACGAGGAGGAACATTAACAATCAGTTTATTTATCCCGTATTATCACCCCATAACCATCTAAGATCTCTTTGAAAGCTCACGTGGCGTCATTCAGCCCTCTGCTGACTCCAAATGGTTTTCTCTTCTTTGGAAACGGCCTCAGTCACGTGCAGGTTTGACCACACGAACCCTCTTGTTGTATTTCAGAGCAGCGCTGCAGCCCTGGGCAGTTTGCCTGCCGCAGTGGGAAGATGCAGTGTATCCCAATGTCCTGGCAGTGTGACGGCTGGACAGCGTGCGAGGACAAGAGCGACGAGATGGACTGTCCCCGTGAGTATAGCTCACTTAAGCCCTCTTACACCCACTCTGTTACCTAACACCCATAACGCGATTGATTTCTGGAAAGAATAGCAGCACCCAGGACCTTTTCACACTTGGACGATCAAATCGCAGCTGAGCAGCTCTGAATCCAGGTGTGAATGCAGCCACGATGCCTTAAGGATGTCACTGGATCTAATCAGGCCGTATTGAAGGATGCTCAGTGATGCATGTTGACTACCCATAAACAGTCTCAACCCTCGTAGCCCCGAGCAGCTTCTGGGTGGTTTTTTTTGCTCATGTCACGTTTTTGCTCACTGTGGGCTCGTTTTTCGCTGCAGTATGAAGTCCTGTGCCTCTCTGGAAACAGCACAGCCAGCCATGGAAGTAGAGAAAACTCAGAAATGTCTCTGTGCAGTATACCAAAGTTACAATGCTATAAATCATACAAAAAAATACAAATAAAAAAAATGGATTACTTTGATGTGAAGTGAAAAGGAAAAACCTGCAATCAGCATGTACAACATTTGTCCAAGCACCCACAGGTGTTTCCAATACTGGGGCAACACGGTGATTCTACCCATATTTTACTACTTACATTTTTAATTGGTTTCCGTCCTTGCCTGCTCTGTGATTTGTGTAAACACAGGCTGCAGTTCAGCCCCTGGATTTGTGTCCTGTGGGTGTTTGCTGCAGGTGAATCAGTAATGGCTTCTTGGCCACGCAGAGGAGCGTAGAACTGGTTTATTACAGAATCTGAT
>NW_007579638.1:6226-20416 GCF_000690725.1 Stegastes partitus | reverse complement strand
AGTTACGTGATCATCAGAAAAAATTAAAATCCTCCCATTTTTATAGGTGGTTGTTGTGATAAAAGGATGTAATTTGAAAAAAATTTAAAACCAGCAAAAAAAAAAACAAAGCCTTTGAAACAGTGCAGCAGGTTTTGCGGTTCAGAAGGTTAACGTGCAGTATCAACACAGAGGCATCTTTTGACTGAACTGACAGATGACGGATGACCCGGTCGTATTTGTAGTTTGTTTTTAATACACATAAACCCCCTCTGCAATAAACCCCCTAAATACAGCTAAGTCCAGCTTAGTTGCTTTTACCAACCAGTTCAGATGTAAGTTTGCAGGTTTGGAAAAATAATTCTCGTCCGTCACAGTGAATCAAAAAATCAAAAATAGCAGCTCTGGATTGACGGCATCAGATCGCTGATATCCTGAATGGTTGCACATGTTTCTGTGTTTCTGTTTTTGTTTACTGCTGCTTGATCTCTTCAACACCGCATAGATATTGCAGTGCTAAGCCAGTGACCGAAATCCTATTGTTTTCTCCTCAAATCCAGAAAGACCTTATCCCCAGATCTGTGACCGCATAATGGGAATTATTGAAAGGATTGAGTCCAGCATGTGACCTCCATACAGCCGTAGCCGTGCATGCTTTGAGTTAATGCTGAAGGCCTGCCAACAACACTGTATACGGGCGGACGCTTCACACTGGACTCCATTCATCCTCCAGTAAAGCTCCGTTTATAGAACAGGCAGCAGCACTGACCGCTGAAGAAGAAACTTCCTGTTGTTTTCTTTGTTTATTCACCAAAACAGTTATTTGGCACCGACGCAGAGATACGGTGCGTTCAGAGGCAAATCTGCTGATTGTTATTCATCGAACGATTTTTTCCCAGATCAAGCTGTGATTTCATAGAGAAACAACCAAAGCAGCGCTCACGTACGCCACAGCGAGGGGCGTTGTTAGCACGCACGGAAATCAGTGTTCTTGTCGGGGGATTAGCAACACGGAAAGTTGGAGCAATCATTTGCACTAATTCCAGGCTGAAACTTTTCAACTTCACAGCGTCTACGGGAAACAGGAAAATACCCAGTTGGCAAAAACAAATTGGAGAAGTAAGCCGGGTTGCAGACAGACGACTAGTCACCGTTAGGGTGAGCAAACAGAACCGTGCGGTCAACCTACTTGGCAAAGTACAAAAATGTGAAATGAAAAAGAGTCTAAAGAGGGAGAAGGCAAAGTGCAATCTACTTTAAAGGGAAGGAAATTGTATGTATTTGCTCTTTATTTTTTTTTTTAGATCCCCATTTCAGTTCTGCTCTCAGCGTTGTTTATGTCTGAGCTTCAGAGCCGAGTTGCTTTTTTTTCAATAATTCAAACTGTGCAGCCGCAGAACCCCCCCGCGTCATTATAAAGCATCGATGTTTTAATAACCTGTCCATTCTGCCTTTTGTCTTCTTCTGTCAACAGTTTACAATTTCACTGAGTCAAGTGCAAAAGAGGAACGCTGTGTTTATTTCAGCTGATCGGGGGGTGCAGTGTTACCTGAAAAATCATCTGTAAATGTAACCCGAGTGATTCTAAATATCAAGCCTGCTTCTGTTCCTGTTTTAAATTTGACAGGAAAGATGTCTGAATGTCACTCTGTTTCCCCCCTCTTTTTTTTTTTTTTTATGCGCGACTGTTCTTTCGTTCGTGAAAGCGACTGTTTCGCAAGCCTGTGCAATAATAATAAGAAATAATAAAAAAAACATTTCTTAAAAAATAGAAAAGAGAGAAGCTGAAGTGTGGTGTGCGTTGTGCAAGAGCGTCTACTAAACTAAAATGAATTCAGGGCATCTCCTCGTGCAAAACATAAATAAAATGGTACTTCAGTTGCTGATCTTGTGGTTGTTGTTGGACGCTGCAGTTTACCGATGTTCCCTGAATGCGTCGCGTGCAGAAGCTTCAACAAAACTGTGACCAAAAATAATTTTTTAAAGCTTAAAATCAGCTTTTTAATGTCAATTTACCTGAACCGAGTAGTTTTATCACCATAGAGTTCTCTGAGTGGGGTATTTTAAACATCAACATCACAGCCGATCGTGTTCATTTCATTGTGGGATCCTGTTATTCGTGATAAATATTTGATTAATTGTCCAGCCCTGCTACAACCTACCTATAAAGAAGTTTGTGTTGCCGCTGTTCATTTCCAACATGTCTTCTTCCTTAACACGTTTTCTTGCGTAACATGAAATGTAATACTTGATTGCAACAGATCTGTTTTGACATCTTTTCAGGAAGAAAAGGTCAGACCGTGCTACGTGAAGACAATGCCTTGCCTCCGTGCAGATTTTAATCTCGTTAAACTCCCGATCATACTTAATAAGAGAACACAAACTCGCTGCGGTTCTGCTTTTATTTTCCTCACACCCACATCAATGTCTTTGTACCTTCTTGTGACTCATAGATGTTTTGAATTCATGAATATCATCAGAAGCTTTTAAACAACTGTGCGTACAAATGAGCACGCCTGTCAACTTTTTATTGCTTCATTTTTTATCGCAGCTATAAAGGAGGAGAGGTTTCGTTTCGGCAACGGATACGACCAGGTGGAAGACGTCATGGGTGTGGCTCAGCCCGTGCGCTTCAACAGTAAGCGCCTCGCTTTGCTTTCCAGCTGGTTTATTCTACTCGATCATACAGAATCTGCGTCGTGATTGGTTGCCCAGGTTTATTGTTAAAGCCTCTTCTCTCTACCTGCAGAGAAATGCCCCAGCGGGTGGCACCACTACGAGAAGACGGCGAGCTGCTACAAGGTCTACCTGAGGAACGAGAACTACTGGCAGGCCGTGGACACGTGTCAGAAAGTCAACGGCTCGCTGGCGACATTCGTGACCAACGAGGAGCTGCAGTTCATACTGAAGATCGAGGTGGATTTTGATGACAAAGTCTGTGAGCGCAGAGACCAGTGCAAGTGAGTGTTTTCCTTTACTGGAGGCCTTTATCCAGCCATCATCTATACACCGCTTAATCCTCACTAGGGTCGCGGGGGGGGGCTGGAGTCTATCCCAGCTGAGGACACACTTAGAGACAGACAACCAAGCACACTCACATTCACACCTACGGACAATTTAGAATCACCAATTAACCTCAACATGTTGCTGGACTGTGGGAGGAAGCCGGAGAACCCACGCTGCATGGGGAGAACATGCAAACTCCACGCAGAAAGATCCCGGGTGTCCTCACCAGGTTTCTGCGAGGCAACGGTGCTAACCACCGCTCCACTTTGCAGCCCGTAGGCTTTTATATTTGGCCTTTATTTGCACAGAAAGCAGCTGCAAACCACCTCTTATGTTTAGTTACTGAGAAAAGGAAACTCAGCTCAGTCTGCAGAGAGGTGGCAGGTTTACCTTTTTGTGATATAAATACACTGTGTGCATGTTGGATCAGAGGTCAGGCAGCGATGGTGCTCTGTTACTGGTTGCAGGCCATCTAGTGGTCAATACTGGCTACTGCATCAACCCTGAAACAGACCATGTGAATGTAAATGTTATGATTTGCTTTTTAAAATGTGGGTTGTTTTTTCCAGGTTTTGGGTGGGCTACCAGTATGTGATCACCAATCAGAACCACTCCTTGGAGGGCCGCTGGGAAGTCGCATACAAAGGTATGAAAGATTAGAATTTTTAAAAAGACAGTTCACATACTGACTGCACTATTAAACACTTTAAACACCATATATGTGCAATATTCCAGTCTATCTCGCTGCTGCACACATATTTAGTGCTGAACACAACTATTTGTGGCTTTTCTACTCTGATGTTTATATTTTTTTACACTTGTATTGCTGTATTTTTACTTATATTTTGCTCTTGTTTTATTGTACTTATTATTTATGAGGCTTTCTCTTTTTAAAAAAACGGACCTGAATACAAATTTCATGCCACAAACATGTGACTGTGAGCTGGCATGACGAATAAAGTTCCTTGATTTATTTCTGTTCTGTAATTTGAAATGTTTGTTTTGTTTCTCCACAGGCTCCATGCAGGTGTTTTTGCCACCTGAGGGTCTGAAGGATTTCGGGGAGGCGTCTCCCACCCAGGACAACGTCTTCTGTGCCCAGCTGCAGCGCTTTCAGATCAAAAGCATGAATGAGCGAGGCCTGCACAGCTGGCACGCTGAGAACTGCTACAAGAAGTTCCCCTTCCTGTGCAAGAGGAGTACGAGCTCATTCAGTGTTTTCCATCAGAAACGTCCAGGCAGCGCTCGGTTTTGTTGTGCTTATTTTGCTCTTCATGTCGCTTTTCCCTCTCAGGGCAAACATGTGTGGACATAAAAGACAACGTCGTAAACGAGGGCTACTACTTCACGCCGAAGGGAGACGACCCGTGTCTGAGCTGCACGTGTCACGACGGCGAGCCTGAGATGTGCGTCGCCGCGCTGTGCGAGCGGCCGCAGGGCTGCCAGCACTTCCGCAAAGATCCCAAAGAGTGCTGCAAGTTCACCTGCCTGGATCCAGGTACGTCCCGACGCGCCTCGCTGACGACGGGCCGCCGAGGATTCTTGTAGCTTTACTCAGGCAGCGCTGGTCGTCCCACGAGACGGAGTTCCTGACAGCTGTGCAGCTTTTAATTTGATGCAGCTCGTCGCACTTTTTAACCGCAGATTTTTTTTCACACCATGTTCAAGAGATATTTAACAAATTCTGTTGCTAAAATAAATTACCAGGTTTAAAATTAGCCCCATTTAAAGAAGAGCAGACATCTGGTGTCTACTCTGAATAATGGTCCGTGTGAAATTGTTGTTAAATGTGTTGCTGAATTTCTTCCGGAGCAAAACAAACTTGTACTTTTTGTTCACGCGAGGATCGTTTTAAGCTAAATGAGTTGACACCAAACTATTCTCCCCCTCAGACGGAAACAGTCTGTTCGACTCGATGGCCAGCGGGATGCGACTGATCGTCAGCTGCATCTCGTCCTTCCTCATCCTGTCGCTGCTGCTCTTCATGGTGCACAGACTCCGGCAGAGAAGACGTGAACGCATCGAAACGCTGATCGGAGGAAACTGTGAGCATTAAGCCCTCTGGACAGGCAGTTAGACCACGCTGAATGGTTTTAGTTAAATGAACTGTAGCGCTTTATACCTTTTACATAATAGGTGGTGGAAACGCAAACATTCAGATCCACTCGAGGCATGTTGGTGAATTACAATAACAGTCTGTGATTTTTGTAAACAGAAACTTATATAATAACAGTCACGTAAACGGCCTTTCCTCGCAAGTGTATTTGAATTTAAAAGTCTTTCTGTATTTGCTCAGTGCACCACTTCAACCTTGGAAGACGAGTCCCGGGCTTCGACTACGGCCCGGACGCCTTTGGCACCGGTCTCACTCCTCTGCATCTGTCTGATGATGGCGAGGGAGGCGCTTTCCACTTCCAGGAGCCTCCTCCTCCGTACGCAGCCTACAAATACCCCGACATCCAGCACCCCGACGACCCCCCTCCTCCGTACGAAGCCTCCATCAACCCAGACAGCCTCCTCTACGTGGACCTCGGTAGGCATGCTTTTTCCTTTCCTCTTGCTGTTTAAGGCTCTCCGCATGCACAGAGCGTTAATCTTCCCGTCTTCCTCTGCTCTCCTCGTTGTCGCCGTCAGGACACGGCGGGGTTGCCATGGTGCCGAGCCAGATGACCGCCATGGGAGACGGGCTCCAGGCAGATATCCCCAACGCCCAGGGTCCCGTGCCAGACTCGGCGCCGTCCACTCAGGAGAGGGAGGACTCCATAGATAGCAGCACGCTCCTGGTGGGGCCCGACACGCCGACAGATGGCCACGCCCCCACCGCCATGCCCGGGGACTGCACCTCCTCCCTCAGCACCGTGGTATAGGACTGTGGGCCGACAGCAGGGAGCTGCACCCGGATATTACCCGCTGGTTGAGGAAGGTCATGAGTGTGTTGTGCGCCGGGAGAGGACGCAGCAGACTGTTGGCGGAAAAACGCTGACTGCGGAGAGGACACCAAGTTTGTACAGACATATCAGGAGGCGGAGCAGCCAGGTTGTTTTTTCGAGGCGTTGCAGGAGGATGCTCTCTCTCCTCTCTTTCTCTTTCTCTCTCTCTCTCTCTTCTGCAGCTTTTTCTTCTGAGGTTGTTTTTTTTAAGACACTGGCGTCCGAGGGAGCAGAGAGGACCGTTTCTGTACAAAGAGAAAACACTCAGACTGGGAGAGCCCTACTTTTAGCATTAACTGAGCAAAGCTTTTGTTTTTTTTTTTTTGGAAACATCTCAAAATTGGAGAAGCCCTGGTGTAAATACCCCCTCAGGTCTGCGCCCGTCTAGAACTTGTGCGTCTCAGCGCAGCACAACGACGACAGACGAAGCCAGCTTTTGTTCCTCGTGCAGTTTTTTTTGTTTGTTTTTTGTTTGTTTGCATCATACTTTAAAACGGACGTATTGATCCGTCGGTCTCCCAGCTGCAATAACATCCACATCCACGCCGTCCGTGGCAGCAGAGCTCGATTTCTACCTGCTCATAACCCCCCCCCCATCCCCTCACTTTTATTAGTCTGATACGAGAAGCTGTCTTCCAGGTTTATAGCACATATTTGCAGCCAGAGATGTTTTGTAGTCCTTGAAAAGAGGGTACGGTTAGTTTCCTGTTCTACGGGGTTTTTACCGGGTGATGCTCGCTGGAGGCATATCAAAGAATGTTGTGATAAATATGAGTTTGTGTTCTTTTTTGATAATAATTTATGACTGCAGGTTGTGATCTCGATTGTTTAATCGTGGGATAGACGTAGGCGGATCTCCTGACTGGTCGATCGATGAAGCGATGGAGACTTTTCAAGTGTACATGTGAAGATTTAGGGACATCCCGTCATTAAATTTGAAAAAAAAACTCGATTTATTTAAAGTAACTGTTCCAATCATTACATCATATAATCATCGTTGTTACTTTATCATCAGCTCTTTGCAGGATAGTTGTGTATTTGCTAACTCATCTTTCGATTTAATATTCGTTTTATGGAAGAAAAAAAAAAGCCGATCAGTTGTCACATTTGAATGCTGCCCCTCCATCCCTCAACTCTTCTTTTCATTCTCCATGCAGGTTGTTTGCAGCTACTGAGGGAGATAATGTCACCGACTGTAGCTGCCAGTCTTTTTGTTTTGTTTTTTTCTGTGTTTCTCGGTGTTGATGGGTCTGTTTGCCGTTCTTGTTTCTCAGTGGGATAAAATAAGAAAAAAACAAAACAAAACTTGTCTTATTTGGAAGGAGTTCAAACCCCGTCACGAAGACAATCGTTGGATTCGCTCAAGGAGAAAAAGCCCGAAGAAGTTAGATTGTCGGGCCTGAGTCGACCCACAACCACCAGCATCCAAAACCGCTTAGGATCTGCCTCGAAAAACAGCTGCAACCGTCATCTGTGTGTTTGTCTGAATGTACTGTTTGTATAAAACATGATTATTTTCATGCTTATCTTTAAGCTTATTTCCCTCTTTTTCTTTTATTTGTTTTGTTTTTTTTTTTTCTTTTTGCATCGACAATCCACAGTGGATTATCTAACAAACAGAATCACATAAATTGTGGAAAAAGTGTGCATGTGTGTTTAGGAGATGGTGTTTGGATTCTTTTTTTTTTTTTCATCAAGTTTGTTTGCTTTTATTTCTGCTTTTTGGACCTGTGGTGCATGTTTTTTTTGTTATTTTTTTTCCTCTGGCATGCTGAGAGATTTTTCTTTTTTAGCTCAACAGTGTGTCCTGTACAGTAGGTTCAATGACTCCTGCATATAGTTTAATATCCATTTGGTTAAAAAAAAAAAAAAAAAACAGAACCTGCCCTCGACCCAAACAGCTGCATTTACACTGTAGTTTCTGTGCTCGACTCTATGGTGGTGTGATGAGAACTAATTCTTTTTTCTTTTTTTTCTTTTTTTTGGGAGGTTTGAAATGTTTTGTGTGTAATACAACAGATTCTACATTTCATTGTCTTTTATTTCATAGCCTTTCAATTTAAAAAAAAAAAAAAGAAAAGAAAAAAAAAACTGCTTCATTTGCAGGCGAGCTTGTTTTCTGAGGTAGATGTACATCTAATCAAATGCCAAATAAAATGCACCATGAAGGACGACTCGTGCATCAGTGGTTCCGAACACACGCTGAACTTTATTGTCCGATCGCGACATTTAGTCTCCGTCGAGGAAATCTCCTCCGATGACCAAATGTCAAGACAGGCTTAAGGTGCGTTGCGGGGGGAAATCCCGCCGCCCCGGCTGGTGGGTGAATCCAATCCACGCTGGTCAAAAGATTCCAATAATTTAAAGAAAGCGGATATAGTGCACCTCGCAGTGACTCATGAGGCAGCAGGCGGAGCGGAGATAGTGATACCCAGCTGGGAAGCATTGTCGCTGAAGAAAAGAGGCTTTGTTTGCACGGGCCAAGTAGTGACAGAATCACACAAATCTATTCCTGGACGGGGGAGACGTAACACTTAACGCTGAGCTGTTCAGTCGAGGCAGCAGCGATTGAATTTATGAGGCAGCTGACTGGGGAATTAAAGCAGTTTTTATAGATCAAATGGAGGATTGTAAGTGGCAGCTCGTGTCTCGGCGCTGATCAGCTTTGCCGCTCAATCAGTCTATTTAGTGAGATTAGAACAATAAAACTGGCGCCGTTGTTTGGTAGTTAGAGGGCGTCCCTTTGCACGTGCATTATGGATGTGGTGAGCTGGAAGGATTAAAAGTGAAACGTCAAAAATGATAATAATAGCTATGAAAAAGGCTATACTGAGGAGGATTATTAAACATCAAAAGTCCAAAAAAATAGATTCAAACATGGTGAAAGATCTACAAAATGAATCAGCACAATAACACCAGAGAACATTTTTTTTATTCTTTATTTTTTAATTTACTCTATTTTCTATCTGATATTTTCTTTGTGCTGCTGTAACAAATAATTTCCCAGCTCTGGGATAATATAAAGTATTTCCATTCTAAAATAATAAAAGAACCAAAAACAATAAAGGGTAAAGACAAGGCCAGGAGTAATAATCTACTATAGTAATAATAGTTACAGCAAATTTAGATTTTTACATTTTTTTTCTTTTACAGTTTGAGTTTTACAGCCTCCCTATACCATATATATATTCTGTCCACTTCTAATTCAGCCTGCTGACATCCTCTGGCTTTCCCAGGAGATGAATGGCTCTTGTTACTAGTCAGTGGGCATCTATGCTGGCAGCAGGAGGAGGAGGAGGAGGAGGAGGAGGAGGTGAAGCTGTCGTTGCATCAATGAGACTGTTGATCAGTAAAGACCACCAGACTGGTAAATGACACGGCTCACCGATCAGACCAGGAGCAAATAAAAACTCGGCTTTCACCTCACTTCCTATTTAAAGCGGGTGGGACGTTGGCGCCGGTTTCTTCTAGTCTACCTCAGATACCGACACCTGCGGGATCCTGCCATGATTTGGACCGCGGCTCTCCTGACCTTTGCTGTTTCGTACGCTGATTCAGGTGAGGTGTCCGGCCGGAGTCACGAAACATCCTTTCTGCTCAATTTCATGTGATTCAAATGAGACGAGAGAAGAGTTGTGTTGGTCAACGTTGTGCTGTTTTTATATTCCAGAGGACTACTGTTACAATGAGGCACATTGTGGTGAGTGACCCTTGGTCTACTTTTCTCTTTCTGAGCGCAGGTGAACGTTTAAATAACAGATATGAACGTGAAACTTCCCCAGTTTATTCCCCCCAGTAAGACTTTACAAGTTTTCAGAATTTTTAAGTACACAAATGGGGCATTACTGGTGTAAAAATGCTTTAATTTGCATTAATTTCCACAACAGAATTCTCAATATTGATATTAGAATCAGTATTTTATTGTGTTTTTTTATTTTCACCTCTGCATTAATCTGAAAAAACACCCAACAACCAGAAAAACATCAACCTTGGGTACTTTTTATGATTTTTGTAGGAGCAAAATGTTCTAAAAAATCAGGTTGTGACTGAAATATTAACAAACCCCCTCTGTAGAAACCTTCTAAACATGTACATGGATGAATTTAAAAACACTAAATGTTACTGAAGTGGAGATTTCTGGCTTCAAGTAGAAGATAAATAAGAAGAATTTTGAGAGAATGGCCTTCAAAGATGTGTAATGTAAAATTCTACCCTTTTAGAATTTCTATAAATGTCCAAAGACAGACAAAAGTGTAGTAAAATAAACAGCTGAATGTATATTTTTAGTGTTTATTGTTGTTTTTTTGCCATTTGTCTGAAAGAAGACAAATTATGGAAGCAAAATATCAAAAACTCTCAAAATTGTTGCATGAAAAAAAAAGTGAAAATGTGATTTAAAGCCACAGACAGCAACATACAGATTATAATCTCCAATTAAAATGCATATAGTCATTATAAAATCAACATTATATGAATATCTTACTGTCTGATGGGAGGTATTCAGGTGCAACAGGCTGCACTTTTATCGTTGTGTTTTCAGATTTTCATTATTTTGGGTTCGGCGACACCTTAAAATGAATCAGTGTCTTCCTTCAGAGCGCCCGTCGGATGCTGAATAGTTCTTTGAGTTGTGAGAAAATCATCAAAGGACTGTTTTTTCCCCCCCTCTAAAGCTTTCACACTGTCGTCTGAATAATGCAGGAGGTTCAACTATCAAGTGTTTCACAAGATAGATGTGATGATAAATAGGCGACTTCTGAAAAGCCCAGTGTGTTGTTTTTTTTAAGGAAAACAATCTCAGCACAAAGTCTACGGGTGAATACAAAATTTCTGTTACTGTGAACAGAAAAGTGGATAAAAGATGACCTGATTTCCAAAAGGCATGAAGGTAAAGATGATCCAATTCATTCATGTTTTGAGCAGCAGTGCTCTTTAGCGTCCGTCTGAAGCAGAAGTTTGAGCGCCCTGCGTGGTCAGGACTCAGTTAGACCTTTTGTAAATGATTTCTGGAGCCACATAAGAGTCGTTCAGTCCCTGTTTGGGGGGATTTTCATTCACTCTTTCTGCACAGGGCTTAGAGCTTCTTGAGATTATCTTCTGAGGTGGATCCACAGATCTTTGATGATCTTCAGATCAGGGAACCACGAGTGCAAAACCTTCAACTCGCACCTCTTGAGGTTTTCCACTGTACGTTTTGAAGTGTTTGGGATCATTATCAAGCCATCGAAACCATCCTTTTTTTTTTTGGCCTCGAGCTCTTTTACAGACAGCGTGATGTTTGCTGCTATTTACCTGAGTCCGATCCTTCTTCTACCAATTCAATTCAATCAAACGTTTCCTTCACCACTGGCTCCAACAAAAGCACCATCGATTCGGCCCTGTGGTTAACAGCTGGAGCTTCTCTCCTTCTTATAGACTTTTCCTGCTTTGTGAACATCAGTTATTTTAATCTCCAAGTATTTATGAAGCACCACCTGACCAAGGTCTGAGATTTTGCTAAATGCTATCTGATCAGCCAGATCTCTTGCTAATTTTGCTCCATTTTTGTACAAAACTAGATCAATTCTTGTGAAACTTTATGCCTTTTGGAAACGCTGTCATCCTTTATTCATGTAAGTATTCACAGTGAAAAAACTCTTGCATCTGTAGCAGCCATTCTGGAGCTTTTGATCACATCTTCTTCAGCAGATGTTGTGACAGGGTTTGACCTCCATCGGCCATCTAGCTGCTGAACATTTTCCTAACAACGAGGCAACATGAAGGTGGTTTGTAATGACTGAAAGGTCTGGATCAGCCACTAAATGGACCTGTGGTGGTATTGTTTCGTCTACTACTGTTACCAAAGTTAAGAATGACCTTTCAGTGTAAACCTTTAAGCCAAAGTGGTTGAGAAGCCCTTAGGAAACTCCATCTGCTGAGGAGTATCATGAGATATGATCAGAACTCTGGTATAGCCTTTAAATGTACCTGGCAGTCAACTTTTTTAGTGTTTCCAGTTAGCTTTTGGACTCATTATTTATCTTCTTTCCTGCCACAATAACCATCTTACAGAAGAGGTTTGATTCTTCTGTCCTGCTCTTTACTTGGTGCTCATGAGGTTCCCGTTCCATCCTCCAGATCCTTACGCTTGGGGAGAGACGTTCCCTTCATGTCACCCCTTACTTGAATCCCATCACTCTCCCATCGATCTGGACCATCACATAACCAGAAACGACTCCCTGGAGTCCCTGCATCTCGAGGGCTTCGATGTAATCCAGACAGGCCACTGGACGCTAAAGAACGACGGACACTCCGGTGAGCACAGAACACATTTACTCATCCAGCGTCTGCTTTGTGTTGGAGCTGACATGTCCGGGGTTTCTGTAGTCATTCTGCAGGTTGGCAGCGGGATGGCGGTGAGCGGCGGAGGCCTTCCAGATGTGTACCACACCATCCAGCTGCACTTCCACTGGGGAGGCCCGGCCACCAACGGCTCCGAGCACACGGTGGACAGACGCAGATACCCAATGGAGGTACAGTACGGTCAGTAGACAGCTCTACACTGTCACCAGCCAACGCTATCAGCAGACTGGTGCAGTGCAGCCTCCCCTTAATGTCACTGTGCTTCTTTAACATGTTCTTCCAGATGCACGTCGTCAACATGAAGTCCATCCATCCAAACATGTCGGCAGCGTTAGACGATCCAACCGGACTCGCCGTTCTCGGATTCTTCATTGATGTCAGTTTTATTTGTTTTGCATTTTCAGTCATTGGCACCATTTTGCTCCAAACCCGTGCTGACTCCGTCCCGTTTCGCAGGTCGTCTATGCAGACAATGTGCACTTTGGACACATATCACAAAAGCTCTCCTCCGTTGCTTACAAAGGTAAATCCACTCCCACCTTCTGCTTGGTGTGTTTTGTAACTGCGCTCTCATCACGACTCTGCATCCTTCCCCAAGGCCAGACAGCTAAAGTCAAGCCATTTCCGCTGATGAGCCTCCTGCCGAAGCACAACATGAGTCAGTATTACCGCTATTACGGCAGCCTCACCACCCCTCCGTGTTCTCAAGTGGTGGTTTGGACTCTGTATGAAGTCCCCATCTACATCTCATGGTCTCAAGTAGGTCAATTCCATTTTCAGTTTGATGTAATATGCATCCAGTATGGCTAGCAACACTGCCAGAGCTTCAAAAGGCCTCTTTACTGGTTTGAGATTCTGTTCTTGATGCAGAAAATGTTGCATTTTTCCTCCTCAGCTGGCTCAGTTTACCTCACAGATCTTCTCCACAGAGGAGGACGCCGAGCAGGTGACTCCTCTGCAGAACAACTTCAGACACGTCCACCCCACCTTCAGTCGCGTCGTCTCGGCCTCCAAAGACGCCAAACTCCTCACGGCGACGGCCGGTCAGCCCCTCAGGTCAGCCGCATCGGTGCGTCTGCTTCAAATCGTACTGCTGGGAAGCTTTATGTCTGGACTTTAGCGCTGTGAGAAGTCCAAATCATCAAACAGTACAACACCAAAAGGTTCATTTTATAGCTCATTTTACCCCCAAAACAGCATCTTGTTGAAGTTCTGTCTGAACATTGGAGTTTTCACACATATAGAAACGCTCCAGCAAAGAATTCATCTGATGAAACAAACTGTGAAGAAGAGTACTGTAACTGTTATTTAATGTTTCGTGTATCCGCGGGAGTCTTTAACTCCATTAATGCTAACAGTTTAACGAGAAGCGAGCAGTGGTAGGATTGTTGGTAACTGTAGGCCTTTAGCACTCGTAGTCTGTTCTTGAAAATTACAATTCTAACATATAGGGTAGTCTTTTTAAAACAAACAACAACATTGAAATATTGAAATTTTAAAAAGTGTTACAGACAACAGATAGATGTAGTCAGAACCAGGATACAGTTGAGGCTAATGAGTATTTAGTGACCATATGAAGTATTTTACAAAGTTTTTGATGACCTGATAATGGAGTGACAAGAATCACTGGGGATGGGATTAAAAACTATTTTTTAGGAAGCCGCTATAGCTCACCTGGTTGAGCTGGTGACCCATGTACAGGGGCTATAGTCCCTGATGCAGCGGCCATGGGTTTGAATCCCACTCATGGCCCTTTGCTGCAAGTTCTTCCCCCACTTTCCTGACTCTCTTTTCACTGTCCTATCTAATAAAGGCCAAAAAAAACAATTTTTGAATGTGTCAGAGCAAAGGTTGTTGGGATTTATCATCTGAGGACCACGACTAAAGTCACACAATTGTGTTTAAATCGTAGCTACGACTGAGTCGTTCTGCT
>NW_007579638.1:2482-4715 GCF_000690725.1 Stegastes partitus | reverse complement strand
AGGCCCGAAAAGTAGACATTCAATGCAACACAAGTAAACACACCTGTGATCACAGAAAGAAAGTTGAGCACAAGTGATTTCCTATCAGCTTAATTGCATGAACACCAGAACTTTCTCAACTTTAAACCTACGGGCTTCATCTAGATCATGGCTCCACATAGTAAACAATTGCCAGAGGAATTAAAGAAAAAAAAAAACTGAGTGTGTGGCTTCTCAAAAATAGACAAGGATACAGGTGGACCGGTGAACCACTATAGATCAGTCAGTTACAGGAGCAATCAGGAGGTTAGGAACGAGGGATAGTAGCACTAATCAGAACCGCAGTGACCATCCTCATACAGTGATGCCACGGACAACATAGCTCTGAAAAACAGAGAGGCAAATGCTCCAGACTTGTCACAGGAGTTTCTGTGACAGCTTTTACAGTGTGAACAACTTTGCATCAACTTCTATAGGCAGAAAAAACACATGCTTCTTCTTTGGCAGTACAATGAAAGAGTAGACTTTGGTAAATGGTCTGCACTTATATTTACAGTGATATTCTCATTCCCCCATTCACACACACATTCATACACCAGTGGCGACAGAGCTGCCATGCAAGGTGCTGCCTGATATTGGGAGCAACTTTGGGTTCAGTGTCTTGCCCAAGGACACTTCGACCGTGGAGGGATCGAGCCGCTAACCTTGCGATTGGAGGACAACCGTTCTACTACCTGAGCCACAGCCGCCCCACTTTGCTAAAGAACATCAAAAGATAAACACTGGCAGCATATTCTTTGGTCAGATGAGACCAAGATACACAAGAGTGCAAAAACAGATAGCTCCATATTTATAGATTTTAGATTTATTTTTTTGCTGTTTTCTTGCGATAATGTCAATCAAACTGAAGTTGAGTGGATTTGACTCATGACAAAAATAGAGAAAACTTAAATTTGATGGATATTGTCTCAGGTAGATGATGGGAAAGTGGGTTTTCTGAAGGTTTGTGAAGATGGATGAGATCTTCAGTGTGCTGTGGGATGATTTGCAGCTGAGTGTGANGGTGTTTTAACAGCAGATATGTTGACATTGATTGTAGATGTAATTAATAATGTTACCAGCTGAAATCCAATCAGGTTTACCTGTTTCTATGTTATGTTGAGTGTTGGCTCACAGACGCAGCCTGCAGATACACTTTAATAGAAAATGCCATTAGCAACACTGCAGTGACTCAAAGCTCATTCAGGAAGCGCCTGCTCGCCATCATGCAAAGTTTTCCATGTGTGTCTCAGTGCTTCTCTCTGCAATAAATTTGTATTTTTCACCAGGACCCATCAAACTAGCAGCAGGTAAAGAAGGGCTTTGAGTATGCAAATAGCAACACTAGACTACTGTGGGCTTTATCGGCGCAAAAGTTCACCATGTTCTTTTAAATGAACCACTTCTGATGTTTCCTGTATTCTAACAATTAAAAAACGTCCTTCTGTGTCACGCTGGCTGTTGCTGTTGTTTTTGAAGAGTGATTAATGAAACTGGCATTTCTCTCTCTGATCTGATTGTTTCCTGTTTGACGAGGCGAAGGCGAAGGCAATTATGCAAAAATGCTTCGATGGTCCGTGAGCCTGTGGTTTAGGTGTGGTTGGTGTGGCGTGTTAAAATAATAACACAACCCGGCTGAGTCACACAGGTGCTGAACGGATGTCCCTGTGCTCTGTGTGATCGTCTTTTATCGTCCGAAGTGCTCCACAAGTCTGATTCTACACGACGCTCGACCAACAAAAAGCTCCTGATCCAACCATCACAACAGGGCCGAGGTCGACAGCTGGACTCTTCTCCTCTGTGGTTCCCTGGTGGTGGAACCAGTTACCAAGCTCAGCTGACTCCCTCTCAGTCTTTAAGAAAAGACTAAAGACCAGCTCTTCACTGAACACCTTTGCACTTGACAGACTGAAAACAAACAAACAAACAAATCCTCTTCCCTCCCACACAGCCTGCTGTTGGCATCGATGCCCTATCACACTTAAATTTGTTCTATGGCACTTATCCATATTGTTTTCTCCTGACTAGATCCTTGCTTGTGTTCTATCTGCTCTCAGATGTACGTCGGTTTGAATAAAAGCGTCTGCTGAAGGAAATTGTAGAATTGTAGATTCAAGAACAGGCCCGAAAAGTAGACATTCAATGCAACACAAGTAAACACACCTGTGATCACAGAAAGAAAGTTGAGCACAAGTGATTTCCTATCAGCTTAATT
>NW_007579638.1:0-1697 GCF_000690725.1 Stegastes partitus | reverse complement strand
TCTCAGGTAGATGATGGGAAAGTGGGTTTTCTGAAGGTTTGTGAAGATGGATGAGATCTTCAGTGTGCTGTGGGATGATTTGCAGCTGAGTGTGAAATATGAAGGATAAGAGTCTGAGGCCTGGTTCTCTGTTGGAAACCAGTGGATTGCTGCCTCTAGGCTGGGGTTGAGTTGCTGCCCCAAGCCAGGGCGTTTGGTTCATGATGAGGTCAGACTGGATCAGCACCAGCAGTAAAGTAGGCGTTGTAAAGGACGCTTCTTGCGAAGAACGAGTTGAGCCAAAGGGCAAAGTTCCCAATTTGCCAGTTGATCTACATTCTAGTCCAGACATGTACATAGTCATGAGTTCTGGTTCGTGGCCAAAGAATGAGATTGCGGATACAAGCGGCTTTTCTCAGCAAGGACGAGCCTCAGAAAAGGTGAGAAGCTCAGACATCCAGAGAAAGCCAGAAGCAGAGCAGGTGCTTCCAGGGAGTCTTCTTTTGGAAGTTTACCAGAGACACCTAAGTGGAAGGAGACCCCACTGGAGGGTCTACATATCTCCTCTGGCCTTGGAATCCCTTAAGAGGAGCCGGAAAGCATTGAGGAACATCTGGAATTCCCTGCTTAACCTGCTGCCACTGCGACCCGACTCCAGATCAGCGAAGGAAAATGGATGGATGCATCCCCGCTATCTTTTAAACAAATCCTTGAGGGTGACAATGTTAAGACCTCCTTTCAGACATAAACTCTCTCGTTAATATCCGACTTAGAGCTAAAGATCAAGGCAGCAATCGTGAAGAAAAGCCACTCATGACTTGATGAAAATATTAAGTCGCTTATGAAAGGAGTTGGAAAGATGACCAGCAAAACAAGAGAGCACAGTTGGAGTGATAACGTGCGACCAATCAGATCGCTCGGTGTGGAGGCGTGTGCTCTTGTGCTGGTGTGTGCGACGTCGTGAAGCAGATGGACGTGAGTGTGAGTTGGGCTCCCATGCTGTCTGCAGCTCGCTCTCCCGGCCCAGCCTCTCTGCTTGTGGTCACACCATCCTCCTCCTGTCACGGCCTCGGGGCAGCGCGCACACACACACACACACACACACACACACACACTCAGACCACACTGTAAGCCTTTTTTCTCTCTCTCTCTGGGGACCGTGTGAATGTGAATCCAGGGTTGAGCGAAGGTGATGTCAAGCTGCAGATTTTCGCTGCAGAGCTGCTGAACTGCCTGATTAATAACGACTGCAGCCGGAGAGGACGAGCTGATGGATGGACTTCATGTGACCTTTAGGATAGACTTTAAAACATGACTTGACTACTGACCCTGATGCTTGACTCTCCGTAGCCTTGACTTGATGTTGAAGCTCTGACCTGATGAAACCCAAGAACAACAACTTACATGATGTCAACACAGCTCTGAAATGAAGCCACTCAGTCGTGAAATTCCTTTTCATTCAGGTAGTGTCAGCTCAGATAATTCGCTCAACCTCCGACCTCGCCAACCTTTTGGCCACCACTTTCACATTTGGCTCATTATTTGCTGATGAATATTTGAATAACACTTGACTTTTCCAACCAACTACAAAAGTGTAGTTAGAAGGAAAACCGTTCACGTTCCTGCACGGTTCCTCACGTGTTGAGAAAGCTACACTCAGATGTTGTTTTATTCGGCACACCTAGGTGATGCTGTGCGATGCAACGAGGTTTTTTCTT
>NW_007579637.1:110930-127579 GCF_000690725.1 Stegastes partitus | reverse complement strand
ACTTTGTGTCCAGATTTACATCCTTTCTTCTCAGCTAGATTGGTATTGGAGTACATTTGCAGCAAGGTGTTGCAGAAATCAAACAAAACCGATAGTTATGTTGACATAATGCTATGCTAATATTATAGCCTAAGAAAGAGCAGAAGTGGAGCTTAGTGATTATGCTTCTTGTGCAAACCAAATTACTGGCATTATGAAAACAGATTGAACTTCTGCAAAATATCCTCCTTTATTCAGTTCTGTACCAGTTTTCACACTCCGGCTTCTGGGCTGAATAAATCATGAAGTCGCTATTGTTACATAACATGCTTCATATCGAAATAAACAGCAGAAGTTACCCTTTTTGTTGAGATTAGTGCAGCAAAATAATGGATTTTTATTACAAAGATTGAAACCTTGTGGTCAGAAGAGGAGCAGCTGTGATGCTACGCTGTGGGCTGCTGCATGTGAACACTTCTGGGAATAAAATAGTACCGCATACGTTCCTTTTTCTAAGTCATACAGCGTCTCATCAGCATCATTTTGATATTTCCAGATTCCACACAATCTCCTCGACACACTTACAAAAAGATGTCTCCACTACCAGCATCATATGGAGAGACACACGCCAACACATCATGATCTGACATTTTGTCGATATAAAGGCTGCTATGGCTGGTTGAAGGTGTCATTAAAGGGTTTCAAGGTGTTCCTCCAGTCTGCAGCCAGATCTTTTTTTTTTCTTTCCCCCTGATCCTACGTGACGTCTCTCTCGTACGTCGTTACTAAGTTATAGTGTTTACAAAAATGTGCATCGGACAGATGCCACCATTACCGCATACCATGTGTCCTGGTGACGGGACGGAGAGAAAAAAAAACAACATCACGATGCTCTCCGGAAATAAATGAACCCGACCGCCTGCGTTTATCAAGTCCTGGAGCAAGGAGAGAGGAGATCCTTTGGTCCCGGTAATAATCCACCTTCTGATCTATACAGATCTATATTTAGCCGCTCCACAACGCTACGGGCATCGGTTTAGCGCATATATACGATTCTGGATTTGCATATTTATAGGAATCCGCATAAAAAAAAAAAAAGATATTTACAGTTGCCTCTAATCATATTTGTAGGATAATTTTGGTTTTATTTCTCTGGTATTTGATTCAGATATGAGATTTCTGCATCTCTGAAGGAAGACGTGTCTCTAGACCCAAAGCACACGAATATAAAATTATCTGAATGACGACATACCGCGGGGTTTATATTAGCTCTCTGTAGTTTGAGTGAACTGGCCCTTTAAATACATCTCTGTATATATCATATGTATATTTGTTGGTTTTCTTTTCTGCCTCTCACCTCCCTGAAATAGATTTTTCATTCCTTTAAGCTGCTATAAATCCATACTTTATGTCCACAAAAGATTAAATGACTGTAAATAATGTCAGAATGTCAAGTTTTAGCATCTTTCAGCTCGTTGTTTTGGTTTTAGCTACTAGCTGGTGATCAAAGTGGAGCATTTAGCGTGTGGAGACCAAAGCAGAGCTAAAATAAGTGTAAAATTTATAAGATATTTGTGTTTTCATTTCAGTGAACTGGCCCTTTAAATGCGTCCATCTATGTACATATTTGTTTTGTTTCTCCGCTTTCGGAAGCTGCTGTGAAACTTCAAACAACAAAATTCAAACAACAGAAAGTTGAGTTTGTTGAAGAATAACGTTATTTTACTGCCTCTCATCGCTCACAGCTGTAGTTTTTATTTAGTTAAAGCTGCTATACTTCAAACTTTATATAGGAATGATTAAATTAGTGTCTGTATCGCAAGGGTGTTAAGTTTTAGTGTCTTTCAGCTTATTGTTTTGGTTTTAATGACTAGCTGGTGAACATCGTGGAGCATTTAGCAGCCACACAGCTCGCAACTACTAGTTTATATTTAAGCATTTTTGTATTATTTTTCTGTAATTTTTAGTGAATTGGTCCTTTAAATATGTCTCTATAGGTATATTTTTCTTATATTGATTGGTTTTAATGTCGTTAAAAATGCTGTAATCCATAATTTTATGTACACAACGGATGAAATTAGTTAATATAATGTAAGAGTACCTTGTTTTTAGCGTCTTTCAGCTCATTGTTTTGGTTTTAGCGACCAGTCAGTGAACATAGTGAAGCGTTTAGCAGCGAAAACAGCCACATAGGAGAGAGGGAGCCCAAAACAGAGCTAAAATAAGATTAAAATTAATAATACTTTTGCTTACCCACTGGATGTGTAAACAAGAAACTGTTTACTAGCAACTACCAGTTTATATTTAAGTGTTTTGTCTTATTTTTCTGTAATTTAGGTGAACTGGCCCTTTAAATATGTCTATATAGGTTTATTTTTCTAATTTTCATTGGTTTTAATTTCATAAAAAATGCTGTAATTGATAATTTTATGAACAAAATAAATTAAATGACGTCATATAATGTAAAAGTGCCGCATTTTTAGTGTCTTTCAGCTCATTGTTTTGCTTTTAGTGGCCACCTGTTGAACATAGGAGGCAAAAACAGCCACATAGGAAAGTGGAGACCAAAGCAGAGCTAAAAAAACAAGTTATATTAATGATATTTTTGTGAGCGTTATTACTGATTGTTACCAGTTTATTGCTGTCCTCAAAAATCAAGTATTTCTCTTTGCATTCTGTTATTTTCTCAATCTTTTTCTTGTTTGATTCACTGACGATCTTGAACAGATGCTTCTGCTCGCCTTGTGAACAGCTGGATTTAAGTTTTTTTTTGATGCAGTTCAGTATTTTTGATATAAAAGATGAAGCTTTGATAGGAGTTTTTGTTTTTTGTCCTCATATTTAATGACCTCTTCATTTCTTTAGTGTTGATTTAATTCTGATGGAGTGAAATTCATCTTTTTTTTGTGATGATAAATGCATTTGTAGTCACTACAACGGCTGAATCTTGAACAGAACTTTAAATGAAAAGTGTTTTTTGCTGCTCATGTCGACCAACACGCACATTCGGTCGTGTGACGGGACTCTCGAGTGTTTCTCTGTTTTCATTTTCTCATCTTCCCCTTTGAGTTGGTGAAACTTGTGCGTGTAATTCAGTGAAAAGCCGCTGATTAATTAACTGATTAATTCACCTTTTGGCTGCTGCTGCTGCATTCAGGGCGTTCTGCTCCACAACGCCGACGACGACGACGACACGCCACCTAATTGTCTGGAGACTAATGGCTTTCACAGCTATGAACCGCTCGGCTTTATCCTGATGTATTTAGCGAGCGCGGACGCTGATTTTTTTTTTAAATAATGAAGTGCAAATCTGCATGTATCCCGCTCATTTGAATATGTGAAGAGCTGCAGGGCTTCCTATTATCCCCATTGTCTGTTTGTTGGTGCTCACCTCACTGAGAGTGTGGCTTTTAATGAGGCAAACATGATATTCTCCAGGTCTTGGCTCGGCGGTGGCTGCATCTCCTCTTGTACATCTGTGGGGCATGCAGCAAAGCAGCTTAACAAAAACACGCCGCCGCCACCTCTGGAGCTCCTTTCTGTCTTCCTCCACCCCGCCTCTTATGTGTTTTTAAATCTGTTTTTTTTCTTCTTCCTCTTCCCCGCTGCATCTGAGGCCATTATGCTCACAATAGCGGCGCTCGAAACTGGAGCAGAGAGGAAGAGGAGATGATGTGAAGCAGAAGGAAAAAAAGAAAAAGTCTGGGGGAAAAAGGGGGCAGTTCCAGCTCCTCAAAAAACCAGCTGCAGTGTTGGGTTGCTTTTTGTCTTCCCTGTTTGTTTGTTGTGCAAGAGATCCTCACCCCGATGAATCCCGGGTTCGACCCACGATGCCCACAGAATGGAGAGAGAATAAACACTTTCATGCTTGTCAAAGAGACGTGATGCAACGCCGTTTCATCTCTTTGAAGGGAGATCTGATTGAAATGATCTCACAAGACTCATCTTTTTTTTTTTTTCTATATATACACATACATATATTTTTGGATAAGCAGCTGCACCGTTTTCATGTTCAGTGCAGAAACAGAGGGTTCTGCTTCAAATTAATGAGAGCCTCTTCTTTTTTTTTTTAAACCAAATTTCCTTTAATCAGTGCCTTTCCCTGCTTGTTTTCTTTCGCAGCAGATGGTCGAGACACAATCGCGAAAGAAGATGTTGACACTGTAATCTTGCGATTAATGGCACCGGTTATCTAATGAAAACACTGATGTTTTTATCTTCCTCTTTAAATATCCATTCTTTTCTCCGGCTGGCGATAAAGGAGCGATGTGCGGATTAATTTGAGGGTTGGAGGAACTCAAAGGAAAGATCGGTAATGAACAAGTGTAGACGGACGTTCAGAGGTTCTCCTGGGCCCATCCTCAGACATTTATTTATCTATTTACGCCGTCAGCCGGGACACAGAACAATAAATGATCAGCAGCAGATTGCACATTTCCATACGCGCTCCCTGAGCAGCGGCTACAATGGGCTCCGTCATTACAAATATAAAAACACTCGGAACAAAGTTGCTCCTGACGCTGTAATTACTGTGATTCATGAACTCCGGTTCGGCGTCTCGTCTTCTTCCGTTGCTGTCGAGGCTGTTGAGGGTTTTCCTCACGCAGCACCAAATGAAGCACAAACAAACGACGCTCGATTTCACGCTGACACACAAACGCAGGCCTCGTTTCAACAGATTTTATTGCCAATATAAGTAAGTAAAGCTCACATTTGTTCCAATAGTTGCTTTAAAATGCCGCCTCTGGCTCTAAAAATGTGTCCATACGTGATGTCTTGCTAAAATTAACTCACAGCGGAGAAAAAAAAATCTGCCTCCTCTCCAGGAGATGACATTTAAAAGAAATTCTGCTCTGCGCTGAATAAAAAAGTCTAATCAGACAATTACTGCTCTCTTGTTTGTCTGCTGTAGGTTTACACAAGAAAAAAAGGGCTTCGAACATCCCAGAAATAACATCTAAATATGTTGTTTTGTTACGAAAAGACTCGTTTTTAGGAGTTTGATCAATGACTGGAGAGACGCTGGGCAGTGCTTTATCAGAACACCTTCTGGAGAGACTTTACACACCAACAGCTGGACTTTTAAACAGATTTCCCCAAAAACAGCTTCTCAGGATGTAACTTTGATAAACAGAGATACGTCTTTAGGAGTTTAATCAATGACCGGACAGCGACTTTGATCATTCACGTTCAGTGTGCTTTATGGAGAGACGACACACAACAACAACTGGACTTTGATTTTACACCAAAGTCTGATTTCTAGTTTTTCTAAAACTGCAGATTTTATTGGCTCGATGGCCAAATAAACTTGAAAGTGGTCATTCAGAAGTTGTTTGACTTTTTAAAGGATGTGAGAAAATAAAAAGTTTTATCAGGTAAAGCCTGTTTTTACCCAAATTTAATGGCAGTATCCGTGGATGTGGTATTAGAAGGCTGCCACATTGTTAGTAACCTGTTGAATAAACTTTTGAAACACAGGAAAAGTTCTTCCTGAATGCAGCCACGTCCCATCCAGCTGATCATCCTTTGACATTTTGCTCTTGTGATGGAATTGAGCTTTTTGTTAAATGCATCTTACTGCTGTGTCGCGGTATATTTAGTTTAATTTTAGATATATAGCCTGCATATTTCTGGAGTGGAAAAGAAGCAGAAGAAAACTAAGAACAAACAAACAAAAAACAAAACAAACTAAATGAAAAACTAAATACGGCTGACGACCTGAGCGTAAAGGTAGTAAGCTAGTTAGCCGGACATGTTAAGATGCAGATAGTACAGTTTACTGGCTCCAGGGACTGTCTATAATGTAAGATGTGACGAACTCAGAGAGATATATCAGTTGATTTTAGCATCTTTCAGCTCATTGTTTTGGTTTTAGCGACTAGCTTTATGACACAATCTTCTACTTTTAGGCTCAGAAGTTGGACGTTGGAGCTGGGAACGACCTGAGCCGACCATGTTCCAGTTTAACAAGACAGAAAAGCAAGATGGACGCCTCCAGGAAAGCCGCTGTCTGCAGGTTAGCCATCACATTACACTGCATCAAAACACCACAGCAACATGTCTACAGGTAGAAGTTGAACAGTGGTGTTTGTACGTCTGATTAAATGGGACTCAAGTGCTGATAAACATTACTTCAGCTTTTACTGCTGTCGATGCGATGAGCAGCCACGGGGGATTTTCAGGTCAGGGCTGGTGATGCTCTTAAACCTCTCCAAGTCGGAAATCCGACTACAGGGGTCGTCTCACCGGGAACTCGGAAATCCCAGCTTCCCTGTTCAAATGGAAAGCCCCCTGTAATAATATCTTAGTTTCTGGAGAGACTATAAACACAGACGCCGCCCTCCAAACTCTTAAAACACGACCACCGTAGCCCCCTGTACACCGACTCAGCTGAGAATTCGCAGGAGTTTGGCAGGAGGAGCATCTCTGGCAGGCTGCTGCACAGAGCTGAGACATGGAGGTCTGGCCCTGTGATAATCCCAGTCCAAATGTCTCCCTTTTGTGCAAACAAATCCCACCGAAAGGGCCAATTCAGAACTCTATGAAGAACCACAGGCGGCAGATTTCTCCAAGTAAACCCTTATGTGAGGGAGAGGACTGGAAGGACATGAAAGCACTGGCTTGTATCCTCACTTTCCCTCCTTTCTTGTTCCTGCTCGCCTTTTTTTTTTTGCCTATCTGCCCCCTCCTGCCCGCTCCCACTCAAGTGTTTGCCCGACATCCTTTAATTTGAGGTGTTTTGTGACCGTCTGAGCCGTGGCGAGGGTGCAGCTCTGCGTCGGCTCAGAAGGCTCTCCAGAATCCCGCCAATACCCGTGTTTACGCTGTTGAAAGAGCTCCACCGGCAGCAGCAGCACCTTCAGCGCTTGTCTCCTGGCGTCTCCAGACGAGCTGCATCAAACAGAACCTCGCAGCATGCTGACTAACAGGCCCGCTTCTTGGCTTTTGCCCGCTGACATATTTTCATAATTCATCAGTCATGATTGGTAATTGGATTCGAAATGATTTTTATTGTTAGATTTGGAAACAAATCAGAGTTGTTTTTTATTTTACAGCCGCCCGTTTAAAGCTGATTTGCATTCCCCAGTTCATGACACTCTGTGTTAATAAAATACAAAAGAATGGATGCTGATTATGAAAAGATTGCAAGCACAGATGCAGAATCATTCAAGGTGTCCTTATTAACCTTTATTCAGTTGAGAGATAGAAGACGGAGGAGCTGCTGATTTCCTAAATGGTTTCCCCGACTGTAGATTCGGGTCTCCTCAACTTCTGAATGTGTTGAACTTTTGTTTGAGAGAAATCACGCTGTTGTTGTTTTTCTGGCTGGTTTTGTTGGGCAGATGGCTCTAAATACTACGAGTGTCGTTTAGCGTGAACCTGGAACGTCTGGTCTCTGCTCCAGACGTGAGAAGACCTCGTTTACAGTCACATCTAAACGAGGAATGAGACGCGTTGCCTCAGTCAGCAGCACAAGATGATGAGATAATGATGCCGAGTCGTTCATTTGACTGTTTCTTCATGATAATTCGATTGATTTTTAATGATTTAAAGTTGTTTTTTTTCTGTAAGCAGACAAACAGTTGATCTGTTTCTGTCTTATCAGTGGGCTTGTGGCTGTTTTCTTGTTGATATTCTTCACGGTGAAAAGCAGAGAAGCTGAAAGGTCGGATGCACCATATTGGATTTTGCAGATATTTTCTAATATTAGCATCTACATGCACATTTTCCCACCTAATTGCAGAGATAATCAGGCCTCTCCTGTAGTGCAGCGAGCACATTTATTTGTACTGGTAGCTGCAAACCTGACATAGAATGTGCTTCAGACGTGTATATGCAATGGGAAAAATGAGAAAACTGCCTCAATATGCTCGTAAAAGATGCTGTTTTCATTGTAATGTAGGATTTTAAAGCAGGTTTCAGCCTGACAGGCGTCATCTACGTGTCAGTGTTAAGGTTATGCTCATGCTAATATTTAGTTTTAAAGCCTTTATCAGCAGATGATGACGCCGATTCCATTTTACATTCTCAGTCGATTGGTCCATTGATTCTCCAGCTGTTAGAATACAACCAATAAAGGGTGCAATTTAAAGAGATGTAAAGACAACATGACTGGACGTAGTGGATTGGATTCAATTGCCATGTTGGTAAAGATTCATAACTTAGCTTAATTCTAACACCAAGCTGTAGATACGAATTAATCCTTAAATACAGACAGTACAGCTTCAGAACAAGTCACACATGCAAATAAAAAGGTTGCCAGTCACATGCATGAGCCAGAATGCTTCGTCGCTAAAACTGGGAACATGATTTGCACCACAGCTGCTGAATTTACCATCAAATTCGACTTCTGTTTTATGGTCCTGTTTGTTTTAAACTGTAATATTTAGCATTCAGTCAGTGTTGAATTCTCTAAATTGCTGAGCGTTGCTCGGGAGCTGCAGCGCTCATGCACACATGTTTGACTTTTTCCCAAAGAACTGAATGTTCATTTGCTCATTTCAGCTCATCTGCCAACCTTCTGCAATCCAACCGGGAGAATTTCACATCAGGTTTAGCATCGTAGAGGGTTTGAACGCTCATGATCAGGAACCTCTACGAAGTCCTGTCATAATCTCAGGCAGGAACTGTTCATATTTATGCTGCACTAACTGTAAAAAACACAGTTAACGGTGTGTGTTTGTAGCATCGGTAAGCACTGGACACAACGCTACAGTCTCCAGTTTATGATTGACCAGCAGTCCTCGGTACGAGCAGAGTTTCCATTCAGCCTCTGAGCAGCGGCCCTGTGTTTAGTGCCTTGCTCGAGGACCCGCTGATTACAGGCCTCCGGAGACGGTGAGAGCGTCTCACATTAGCTGTCCTCGTTGAACCGGCAACCTCGTGATCGCGCCTCTCAGCAGACGCCTGTAATCTGCAGCCTCGTCTGGAGTGTTGTGTCAATTCTGGTCGACGCCGAGAAGTAATTGCTGGGCATCGACTTAGACAATGGCTCGGCAGTCTGCTGAGACCGCATCCACGGTCTCAAGGAGGTTTATTGTCTTTTCTCTCCGTACGCCGAGTTCTTAGGTGAAGCTGCAAAACAAAGTCCTCTTGATAATTACAGTCACTGTCATTTGTTTGTTGGGCCTCTTGTGATTTATCTCCTCTGAATGCTTTTGATTCATCATTGCTCCAAAACATTAGATTAATTCCCTGCTTTGGCAAGCAGCCTGCCAATTACTTTTAGGGTCAACCGTAATCAGCACAACACTCTTGTGCTATTGTGTAGATTAGATGAGAAGCATATCATTAAAAGCAACAATGGAGAGGTTGGCTGAATGGACGGCTCTCCTAGTGGATTGGTTTTAATAAACTCAAGTCGAGTTCACGCTCAAACTTCCAACTCGCTGGAAGTTTTGAACTGAGCCGACCCCAAACCGCCGCCTGCTGTGGAGGTTTTCGTGCGACGGCTTCATAACTGGAGATTGGTTTAATATAAATCCAGAGCAGCTGAAATCCAACAATAATTTCGTTTGATTTTGACGAGCCCAGTCTGTCCGGGCTCATGCACAGTGAAGCAGTCCAAGGCTCACAAAGTCCTGAGAGTTTTCTGGCAGCGAAAAACAGAGGAAACGAACTGGAAGGGAAGTAACTTTTGCTATCGGGGCGGTTTCCTCACTCTGTCGATCTTTACAGTTTACCCCGAGTAGATAAAATCCTCCACGTGTCTGGAGGAGTGCTGAGATGTCTGGGAAACACTCTGACACTTTGAGGAACTGATTTCGTTGAGGCGAATGATACCGTCTCATGTTTGTGTATGTGTGCGAGAAGAGCCAGCAGCCGGTTAGCTTAGCTTAGCACAAGACTGGGAACAGGAGGAAACAGCACCTCTGACAGATTATCTTGTTTGACCTGCACAAAAAGACGTGTTTGCTGAACCCTTCAGCTTGTTTGTTTCAGCCGTCTGAGGCCATTTCTTGGTCGGGATCGGTGACTTCCTGGAGACTCCACTGGTTCAGCTGCCAAGAAACGCTTTTCCTAAAATGTGGAACTTACTTTAAAGGTGCAATATGCAAGATTTTGAACATAAATGAAGCAATAAAATGGTAGCAAACAACCATCTGCTATGTGAAGACATAGGGAGAGTCGCTTTTTAATGTTTTTTCAGCTCGTCTGGTGTGAAGTCCAGTGTCGAAAAATCCAAGAAACAACTTAATTTATGAGCATTTGAGGCTCTCCTGTGCTACTCTAGAGCCAAAACCAGTTGTGAAATGTCATTGGCCATCCATTTGGCGACCCCAAATCCAATAGGTCAAAGTCATTCATGAAAGCTTTGGTGAATGCAACTGTTATGACTGTTCTGTCTGATAATAGCATTAGGTTGCTATAATGGTGATGCATAGTTAACGGAGGTGTGCACAGGTTTCAAAACGTTGCCTCCAGCTGTTTGCAGGAGTCTTTCCTCTGAGTTTATTAAATAATCGCAGCATCCGACAGCAGCAGGATCCATACAAGCTTCTCCAAAGAGGGCGTTTTAGCAAAACAAAACACAGCAGTAACTTTACCTACTTCTAATTAAAGATGATCCCTGATACGGGGACAGAACTGATCAGGATTTAACTGTGGCTACCTTCACCTCAGACAGGTGAGCACAGTTTCAGCGGCTGATCATTAGTTCCACAGCTGAATCCTGAGCTCCGGCACAGCTGGACGTTATTTTACTGTAAAAGTCTGAACTCCGTACCGAAGCCAAACCGTTTCTCTGTCATCCTGAGCGGTTGCACTCGGTGGTTTTCACAGCAGGGTATTTGCAGCCGTGGCCTTTAGGTTTGTACGGAGGCGTTTCATTGCACAACAGGCTACGTAAATTATCATCACACACCGACAGAAGTTTCAGAGTTGAAATCACAAATAAACTCAACTTTTTTTTGCCCCAGATTCACAACATTTCTTCTCCTGGGTAGTTTTGAAACATAATGACCCAAACAACCAAAACACTAACTGTGTGAGTCTGTGCACATCAGTCGAATTAACTCAGAAACACTTTATTGATCCCCAAGAGGACATTGATTACGCTACAGCTGCTTCCCATTCAAAGTCGTAGAAGTTCAAGCAGTAGAAAAATATAGCACAAGTAGAAAAATGCACTTAGAAAACAAGAATATGAGTATGCAGTGTACTAAATAATACTAGAGTGTTAATTGTGTTGCGATGTCTTCATCATTTTCTGCTCACCTTTATACTAGAAACCTCATATTAGACTTCCTCAAACTTAGTTAAACTTTATGGTTTTGGAACCCACCCAAAGATTTCGATTGGCCCCATCTGGACCCTCGTACGTCCGATTTCCGTAGTTGTGTTTGTTGGCTCTCGTGTACCAACCGTTCTGGTAAATAAAACCTGATGTCTTTTGGTTCGGCCTGCGTTGCCAACACCAGCATCCTGTGGTTCTGAAAGGTCGTCCATTAGTAGAAACGTGGTCGCTAGCAGTGATTAATTTAACATCTAAGTCAGTGAATCACTGGAAGAAATTTCAAATTACATCGTTTTGCGTTTCAGCGGTTAGTCAGACAAAACGAGCGTTGTGAAGACGTCGGCTTGGCTTCCGGGGAAATTAGCATTTTTAATAATTCTCTGACATTTGATAGACTTTGCAGTTAAGCCGTTCCACCCTGGAGGTCCCTGTTTGCTAATCTCACTCTGGCCTGGTGACGAGGACGAGATCTTTGGTTGGTTTTAAATCGTTCTCCAACGACACCTGAGGGTGTAGATGTTGGCCTCACAGTTGCGGAGCTCTGACAGAATGAACTGAGGTTGACTTTTAGGTGGGAAAAAAAAACCTGTCTGGTTTGGTTTAGGGGTTAAAAAATGAATCTAAAATTCCCGTATTTTAAAAGTCTAATTGTGGGGAAAGTTTGAACCCTTCGGTGTGTGATTCCATCAGCGCTGCGACCAGCTTACCTCACAGTCTGTTGTGCCCTTTGCAGGAAAGATTTGAGCGCTCCTGTTGTTTGATCCCAGGTTTAGTCGGCAGCTCAGAGTTCTTCCTGCTGTTCAAGAGCAGAAGGAGGCGCGCTGCTCATAAACCAGCCTCAACCTTTTCATTTTCTGCCGATTTCCCTGAAATGCCACATGATCCACGAGACAGGACCGGCGACAATCAAACCCAGCTGGCCCGAGTCCAGTCGGGATGAAAAAAAAACAGCGCGTTTAAAGATCCTCATCTGCTGCCTCCAGATCTGTTTTGTTCCCTTTAAAAATCACTTCAGACCTTTTTGCGACTGGCGTGATTGCAGCCGTGATAATAACGGTTGTCTGAAAGCAGAGCAAACAGGAAGACGTTGCGCCGACAGCAGCAGAGTGTTGTTGTATAATCCGGTTCACTCAGAGCTGAAGTTCACCTCAGGTCTGCAAAGTTCACTCACCTCCAACTCTCTGCAGGTTTCAAACTTCTCGTTTCCCCAAGCCTCTCCATCCACCTGTTCATCCACATTTCATTTGTTCCCTCAGTTTCATTGCGTTTCTTCAGTAAATTGCTGCGTGTATTAACCTTTAGAGCCTGAAGGGTGCATTTCATCTTGGTGGAATTGCTTATGAAGTGGCGTAGATATTACCATGTCTATGCATTGATAGAATAATATCATATCACTAAAAAAAAAAGCAGAACTGGAGCCTGGCAATTATTTTTTATTCGTACATACTGAAATAGTGATGAAGACAGATCAAGCTTCTGCTCAGTGTTCTCCTTGTCAACATTGTCCCTGTAAACAGCAACTATATGTGGATGAAACAATCATATTTATTTAAGTTACTCACTAAACGCATGTTGTTTTTCCAGTTTACATCATTCATTTAATAACACCAAATACTTGTTAAGCCTGGTTTATGCTAGACACGTGCATGAGGCCCATGCGGCTCCATGCGGACAAATCATGTTAGTAGCCACGCCCCCTTGTGCGGTCCTTTCAAGCGGAAAATTTACGTGTCGTGCTCCTCCGAAAATATCTACCAATGTGAACGAAGACGCGGAAAACATGGCGGACGTACAGGAGCACCTAGCGGCAGAGGTACAAAAATATATGATTCATTGCACAGGGATCACCGTGATAGCCGTAAAATTGCATCCACACTCGATAAAGAAGAGGAATGGGTGACGAAAACCTGGATAAACCTACGGGACGGATACGTTAAGAGCACCAAAGGGCGAAGTGGAGACCCAGAATGTCCCTTGGACTTTAGAAGAGTTGAGCTCAACTTTTATCAAGCACTGAGAAACGGACTCAAATTTCCCTCCAGATGAGGAAAGTCTATTGGTAATTATGTCAGAACAGAAAACTAGCTGCTAGAAATTGATAGAATTTAGCCTTGTGCTAAATCCGGTGTATTTAAGGCAACCTTTTGTGTCACCATGTTGTAAGCGATGTAAACGATGATAAACTTCTGGTTCTCCAGTTTACTCTTGTGGTATGCATGTCCACCTGCATCTCAAGGACAAAGGAAACTCATTCGAAGACAACAACGTACAGATATTGGCCAGGGAGGTTTGAGAGAAGGGTGAAAGAAGTCGTCTATGTCAGACTGGAAAGACCATCCCTCTACAGAGGTGGAGGTCTGAGGCATCACCTCTCACCTGTTTACAACTCAGTCCTAAGAACTCTCCCCAGGAAGATGAAACGGCATCCACACCTACATCCACTAAAGACCCAAATGAATCCCTTTGTGGCAGGAGGAGCACTAACGACTCACATAACGAGGGGGAGGAGCAACAAACCCCCAATTGAAACTCAGGTGTTAATGGCTCCTTAAGGATAGAAGTATCTGGAACTAGTCAGTCAGAACTGATGAAGCCTCTTGGATGAGAGGTGGAACATCTTTGGATGACTGAGAATCTTCATAGACACGTGGTANTGAAGACAGATCAAACTTCTGCTCAGTGTTCTCCTTGTCAACATTGTCCATGTAAACACCAACTGTATGTGGATGAAACAATCATATTTATTTAAATTACTCACCAAACGCATGTTGTTGTTTTTTTCCAATGTACATTATTCATTTTATAACACCAAGTACTTGTTAAGCCTGGTTTATGCTGGACGCATCCGTGAGGTCCATACAGCTCCGTGTGGACAAATTGCGTCGTGTTGGCAGCCACGCCCCCTCGCACATTCCTTTCAAGCAGAAAATTTACGGGTCGTGCACCTCTGAAAATACCTAATAATGCGGATGGAGACACACGGAAAACATGGTGGACAAACAGGAGCGCCTAGCGGCAGAGGTACAAAATATATGATTAATCGCACAGGGATCACCGTGATAGCCGCGTGATGAACGATTCGTGGCGTGAAATTGCGTAAACACTCGATAAAGAAGAGGAGTGGGTGATGAAAACCTGGAAAAACCTACGGGATGGATACGTTAAGGAAAATAAAGAGCACCAAAGGGCGAAGTGGAGACCCAGGAGGAAGCCAAAATGTCCCTCAGATTTTAAAAGAGTTGAGCTCAACTTTTATCAAGCACAGAGAAACTGACTCAAACTTCCCTCCAGATGAGGTAAGTCTATTGGTAATTATGTCAGAACAGAAAACTAGCTGCTAGAGATGTGCTGAATCTGGTGTATTTAAGGCAACCTTGTGTGTCACCATGTTGTATGTGATGTAAACGATGTTAAACTTCTTGTACTCCAATTTATTTTACGTACTGTGGTATACGTGTCCACCTGCATCTCAAGGACGAAGGAAACTCATTCGAAGACAACAACGTACAGATTTTGGCCAGGGAAGACAAATGGTTTGAGAGAAGGGTGAAAGAAGCCATCTATGTCAAACTGGAAGGACCATCCCTCAGCAGAGGTGGAGGTCTGAGGCATCACCTCTCACCTGTTTACAATTCAGTCCTAAGATCTCTCCCCAGGAAGATGAAACCACATCCACACCCAGCCACGAAAGACCCTAACGAACCCCAGTGTGGCAGGAGGAGCATTAACGACCCACATAACGAGGAGGAGGAGCAACAAACCCCCAATTGAAAGTCAAGTGTTAATGGTACCTTAAGGATATAAGTTTCTGGAACTAGTCAGTCAGAACTGATGAAACCTCTTGGATGAGAGGTGGAACGTCTTCAAGGAACTCAAGCAAGTCCAGTTGCTACGATTAATCCACCACGCATGACTGAGAATCTTCATAGACACATGGTATACGTGCGACACACTGCCCCCTGCAGTTTGGTAACAGACACCGCATGCTAATTCCGCACGTCATGTTCGTAAAAGCACAATCCAGCCTTTATAAAGGCTAGAATTAAAATGTGCAAGTATTACCTTATCAAATGGTGGAAAGTCTGTATTTGTTCTGTAGAAAACAAGATACAGGAGGTATGACTGAGACAAGAGCTCAAAAAGGTAAATTTACCTTTAATAGGACACCTTGTTGAGAAACCATTTGTCTGTTGTGTTACAAATGCAACCCAATTTGTCAAATAAGCAACGAAAACATAAAGAATCATCATGATTACAGTGATTAAAACAACATCAGTAAAAATGTGCATTACAGGCCCGTCCACCACCCCAACCGCCACTCTGTCCGTGTCGCTGCATTGAGGACGTGTCACACTACAAAACTGCATTTAGCATCATCATTATTATTATTGGTATTATCAAAAATGAACATGTTTTATTAAAGAAAAAAGCGTTTGTGTCCTTACTGTCAGGTTTGTCCATGAGCAGAGCTCCGTCCGTCACCTGTTGCCTCACTTTGTTGACTTCTTGTGCTGGACTGTGTGTACTGGTGGAAATCATTTGTGCGGCATGTTGATATGGTTGGGTTGGTTCCATTTTGGATCCAGCTTTGGTCCAGTTGGTAGAATGCCTCTATTTGAAAAGCTCCAAGTTTTTCTAAACTAATCTCTTTCCTCCTGAGCACTTTTATTTATTTTTATTTATTTATTCTTTTTTTTTACTGAAGAAACGAGTGGACGGCAGCGTTGCTAATTAAAAATATGAACTCTGTATAGTCGAATCTGAATTTTATTTCCCTGAGTGCCAGTGTTTAGAATTATAAATAAATAGATTTGATGAGGGGCTTCAAAAGGAGCCGGATTCACCAAGGAAAATCAGAGTTCGTGCAATCATCCATCCATTTTTTGCAGCTTATCTGAATCCGTGCTGTGGGGGGGCGGTGGATTAAGGACTGCCCAAGCAAGTCAGAAATTAAATGATATAGTTTATTTCTACCTGTATTTCCCTTTTGTGGCTCCGACTTCACTGCTGTTGTAGAGATTCAAGGAAGCAAAGAGGTCCAAACACAAGCTCTGAGCAGCTTCCCAAAAATCTGTTGTTATTTTTAAATCATTTCAAACATTCACCTGAACAATAGTAAACACAGGAAGCTCATCAGCCTGCATTCAAAATAAGGAGATAAAACAGCAAGTTTCTGGATTGCAAGTATGACACTGTTTCCATCAACTACCTCAAAATGACCCAAGATATGAAAGAATTCTGCTGTCATTTAGGAATTTAATGTGTTTAAAGGGGTGACTTTGTGCATTGTGCTGGATCAAAACACCCAAAACACTTGTTACTCAAACTCTTCCTTGACTTTGGAGGAGTTCAGGATCACTTTTGTGTGTTATTGATGCACGTTAGCTGTTTCTGTTCAGTTAAAACCACATATGCACCAACACATAATACAAGC